>NC_052312.1:14472365-14767365 GCF_016432855.1 Salvelinus namaycush
ATTAACATTAACCCTAACCTTGACCCTAACCTTTACCCCTAACCCTAACCCCTGTCCTAGCTAACGTTAGCCACCTACCCAACGTTAGCATTAGCCTCCTAGCTGCCTAGCTAACGTTAGCCACAATAAATTGGAATTTGTAACAAATAGCATGTTTTGCAAATTCATAACATATTTTATGAATTGCAATTTGTAACATATCATATGAATTGTATTTCGTAACTTAAAACTTCTTAATGCTTGGGGGCAGTATTTCGACGTCTGGATGAGAAGCGTGCCCAAAGTAAACTGCCTGTTACTCAGGCCCAGAAGCTAGGATATGCATATAATTGGTATTTGGATAGAAAACACTCTACATTTTCCAAAACTGTTAAAATAATGTCTGTGAATATAACATAACTGATATGGCAGGCAAAAACCTGAGGAAAATCCATCCAGGAAGCGCAATTTGTTTGATGTGGGTAGTTTTCAATTGAATGCCTATTGAGTATCTAATGGGTTAGGACCCAGATTGCAGTTCCTATGGCTTCCACTCGATGTCAACAGTTTTTAGACATTGTTTCAGGCTTGTTTTCTGAAAAATGAAGAAGAATGAGACCTTTCTGTCAGTGGACTGAGGAAGCATGCAGTGCTGGTTTGCGTGCGTGACCTTTGTTGTTTTTCCTGTCTATTGAATAAGCTATTGTCCGGTTGAAATATTATCGATTATTTAGACAATTGACAACCTGAGGATTAATTATAAACATCGTTTGACATGTTTCGACGAACTTTACCGGTAATATTAGGATGTATTCGTCTGCATGTTTTGACCGCCTTTGAGCCAGTGTATCACTGAACAAATTGCGCCAACAAAACAGAGTTTTTGGGATATAAAGAGGGACATTATCGAACAAAACAAACATTTAGCTGTGTAGCTGGGACTCTTGTGACTGCAACCAGATGGAGATCTTCAAAGGTAAGTGATTCATTTTATCGCTATTTCTGACTTTCATGACTCCTCTACTTGGTTGGGAAATGTTTGTATGCTTTTGGAAGCGTGGCGCTATCCTCAGATAATTGCATGGTATGCTTTCGCCGTAAAGCCTTTTTCAAATCTGACAAAGCAGCTGGATTACCAAGAAGTTCATCTTTAAGCCGATGTATAACACTTATAACACTATCGTAACATATTATACAAATTGAGTGTCCCAGATTTACATTTACTATGTAACGTCTACTCCTGAGTCCAGGTTGAGGCTCTCTGCAAACTCTCATCTGATGCATTCGCTGCAGACACAACATCCTCGACCTGTGGTCAGTGTCACCTTGCTGGTGTGAACAGGGATGGAAAAAACACGTACATCTTATACAAAGGTCTTTGTGGTGAGAAGTTTCCACTGAACAACAAAACATACATGTTTTTTTCTTTGGTACTTTTGATTTCACACCTCATCTGTTCTGTGCTATATTTGTTATGGTTTGTTACCAAGGCAGTTTGATGTGCATACAAATAATCATGTTGCTAATTGTGTTGCTAAGGTCTTGGACACGCCTTGTTGTGTTTTTGGTCAACACATTCTATTTCACTATTTCTGCTGGACAGAGGGATTCTGAGGAGGTTGATAACAAACCCTCAGGTCCAACAGTTTCAGCCCATAGTTTTTATATTGTTACTTTCAGGGAGGCAGGAGGGTGGGCCGTGCACACATCAGGGCTTAGTTTACTTTTCGCTGACAAAACTGTTATCTTTCTACAGCATCAACCAAATAACAAGTGTGCTTCTGAAATGGCACCCTATGGGCCTTGGTCAAAAGAAGTGCCTCTGGTCAGAGGTACAGGACAGGTATGTGCACTATATAGGGAATATAGTGAACTTTCACCAAACCCTCTTTCTGAACCACACTCATACCACATGTTTATATGCAGACCACAACCATTTTTTGTCACTATACTCATCAGACAACGGAAAAAAATACTTTATATGACATGCAATGCCTGACATCTATCAGAATTCTTTCAATAACTTGAGAAAGTATTGTGAGGATATACAAATTATATAGATACAATCTCTTTCTGTGAGCCCTATGGAGATATAGTAGGTATGAGGAAGTACAGAGTCAGGGCCTACAGTATTATTGGTCATTTTCAGAGCATCAGAATGAGACAATATGTAAATGTAAAAGCACTCTTCCGTTTATACATTCAACAGTATCATATCACAGAAAAGTGCATGACTAGTGTGCTCTCTGAGAAGGCATTCATAAGCAGAATAATAATACTGATACCTTTGACTGTGTACATATGAGATGGCCAATCATAATCATGCCATCCCATAAAAATTATAATTCAAAAACTGAAATGAGAACAAGTGTCACGTTCCTGACCTGTTTTCTGTTGTTTGGTATGTGTTTTATTGGTCAGGGCGTGAGTTGGGGTGGGTAGTCTATGTTATGTGTTTTCTATGTTGGGTTAATGGGTTGCCTGGTATGGCTCTCAATTAGAGGCAGGTGTTTGACGTTTCCTCTGATTGAGAGCCATATTAAGGTAGGTTGTTCTCACTGTTTGTTTGTGGGTGATTGTTCCTGTGTCTGTGTAATCCACATGGGACTGTTTCGTTTGTTCGTTCGTTTTAGGTAGTCTGTTCCTGTTCTTGCGTCCTTCGTCTATATGTAAGTTCGTTTGTTTCAGGTCTGTTGCCTTCGTTTATTGTTTTGTAGTTTGTTCTAGTGTTTTGTCAGTGTTTTCGTCTGTTCATTAAAGTCAGTATGTATTCATCACCCGCTGCGCCTTGGTCCGTTAATACACCACCAGACGAACGTTACAGAATCACCCACCAAACCCGGATCAAGCAGCGGGTTAACGGACAGCAGCGACAGCAGCAGTGGGTCAAGGAGGAATGGACATGGGAAGAGATTCTGGACGGAGAAGGACCCTGGGCAGAGCCAGAGGAGTGTCGCCGCCCCAAGGCGGAGCTGGAGGCATCTAAAGCGGAGAGGCGACGATATGAGGAGGCAGCACGGAAGCAAGGCTGGAAGCCCGCAAGTACAACCCAAAAATTTCTTGGGGGCGGGCTAAGAGGTAGTGGGTCTAGGGCAGGTAGGAGACCTGCGCCCACTTCCCAGGCTAACCGTGGAGAGCGGGAGTACAGGCAGACACCGTGTTACGCAGTAGAGCGCACGGTGTCTCCTGTACGTGTGCATAGCCCGGTGCGGGTTATTCCACCTCCCCGCACTGGTAGGGCTAGATTGAGCATTGAGCCAAGTGCCATGAAGCCGGCTCTACATATCTGGCCACCAGTACGTCTCCTTGGGCCGGCTTACATGGCACCAGCCTTACGCATGGTGTCCCCGGTTCGCCTACATAGCCCGGTGCGGGTTATTCAACCTCCCCGCACTGGTCAGGCGAAGGGGAGCATACAACCAGGTAAGGTTGGGCAGGCTCAGTGCTCAAGGGAGCCAGTACGCCTACACGGTCCGGTATATCCGGCGCCACCTTCCCGCCCCAGCTCAGTGCCACCAGTGCCTACACCACGCACCAGGCTTCCAGTGCGTCTCCAGAGCCCTGTTCCTCCTCCACGCACTCTCCCTGTGGTGCGTGTCTCAAGCTCAGTGCCTCCAGTTTCGGCACCACGCATCAAGCCTCCTGTGCGTCTCCAGAGCCCTGTACGCACTGTTCCTTCTCCCCGCACTCGCCCTGAGGTGCGTGCCCTCAGCCCGGTACCTCCAGTTCCGGTACCACGCACCAGGCCTATAGTGCGCATCGAGAGTCCAGTGTGCCCTGTTCCTGCTCCCCGCACTAGCCTTGAGGTGCGTGTCTCCAGTCCGGTACCACCAGTTCCGGCACCACGCACCAGGCCTACTGTGCGCCTCAGCAGGTCAGAGTCGGCTGTCTGCCCAACGCCGCCTGCACTGCTCGTCTGCCCAGCACCGTCTGAGCCATCTGTCTGCCCAGCACCGTCTGAGCCATCTGTCTGCCCAGCACCGTCTGAGCCATCTGTCTGCCCAGCGCCGTCTGAGCCATCTGTCTGTCCAGCGCCGTCTGAGCCATCCGTCTTTCCAGCGCCGTCTGAGCCATCCGTCTGTCCAGCGCCGTCTGAGCCATCCGTCTGCCCAACGCCGTCTGAGCCATCCGTCTGCCCAGCGCCTTCTGAGCCATGCGTCTGCCCAGCGCCTTCTGAGCCATCCGTCTGCCACGAGCCATTAGAGCCGTCCGTCAGTCAGGAGCCGCTAGAGCCGTCCGTCAGTCAGGAGCTGCCAGAGCCGCCAGCCAGTCAGGAGCTGCCAGAGCCGCCAGCCAGTCAGGAGCTGCCAGAGCCGCCAGCCAGTCAGGAGCTGCCAGAGCCGCCAGACAGTCATGAGCTGCCCTACAGTCATGAGCTGCCCTCCAGTCATGAGCTGCCCTCCAGTCATGAGCTGCCCTCCAGTCATGAGCTGCCTTCCAGTCATGAGCTGCCTTCCAGTCATGAGCTGCCTTCCAGTCATGAGCTGCCCTACAGTCATGAGCTGCCCTACAGTCATGAGCTGCCCTCCAGTCATGAGCTGCCCTACAGTCCGGAGCTGCCCTACAGTCCGGAGCTGCCCTACAGTCCGGAGCTGCCCTACAGTCCGGAGCTGCCCTACAGTCCGGAGCTGCCACTCAGTCCGGAGCTGCCACTCAGTCCGGAGCTGCCACTCAGTCCGGAGCTGCCACTAGTCCAGAGTTGTCCCTCTGTCCTGAGCTACCTCTTTGTCCTGAGCTACCTCTTTGTCCTGAGCTACCTCTCTGTCCTGAGTTGTCTCCTCTATTGTAGAGGGGCGTTGGTGAAGGTTCCTGGACCATGGTCGGGGGCGAGGGTCGCCACTCAAGGGACGCTAAGGAGGTGGACAAAGACAGTGGTGGAGTGGTGTCCTCGTCCACCGCCGGAGCCGCCACCGCGGACAGATGCCCACCCAGACCCTCCCCTTGAGTTTTAGGGGTGCGCCCGGAGTTCGCACCTTGAGGGGGGGGTTCTGTCACGTTCCTGACCTGTTTTCTGTTGTTTGGTATGTGTTTTATTGGTCAGGGCGTGAGTTGGGGTGGGTAGTCTATGTTATGTGTTTTCTATGTTGGGTTAATGGGTTGCCTGGTATGGCTCTCAATTAGAGGCAGGTGTTTGACGTTTCCTCTGATTGAGAGCCATATTAAGGTAGGTTGTTCTCACTGTTTGTTTGTGGGTGATTGTTCCTGTGTCTGTGTAATCCACATGGGACTGTTTCGTTTGTTCGTTCGTTTTAGGTAGTCTGTTCCTGTTCTTGCGTCCTTCGTCTATATGTAAGTTCGTTTGTTTCAGGTCTGTTGCCTTCGTTTATTGTTTTGTAGTTTGTTCTAGTGTTTTGTCAGTGTTTTCGTCTGTTCATTAAAGTCAGTATGTATTCATCACCCGCTGCGCCTTGGTCCGTTAATACACCACCAGACGAACGTTACAACAAGTATTTATCCATATCGTACATATTGTCACACCTACTCCCGCTCCCTCCAGTGCTTGACGTTGCCGGTCTACTAACCACCGTCCCTGGCAACAGTTATTACGCAGACCTGCTCGCCATCATTACGCACACCTGGTCATCATTATCTCCTTGATTACTCCCCCTCAATCATTAGGTAGTATTGTTTTCTCGTGCGTTTTGTACGTCATCGCATCTATGTGCACACGGGGGTAACATATCGGCTGTTTACCTGGGCACACACATCCCTCGCCACTGGATCACCCAGGTATCACCCGCACCATCCAATCCCTCTCCGATAAGTACTGGTGGTCCACCTTGGCGCAGGACGTCGTACACTATGTCAACCCCTAATCCCACTCCCTCTATCTAGCACTCGACGTAGCCGGTCTACTAACCAAAAAGTTGTTTTTTTTACCACAAAAGTAGTGCACTGGGCCTTTCCTAGCCATCTGCAGTGGCACAAAAAAGTATCTGCATCTGTCCCGTTGTAACGTCCTGACCAGAGTTCTTATGTGTTTTGCTTGTTTAGTGTTGGTCAGGACGTGAGCTGGGTGGGAATTCTATGTTGTGTCTAGTTCGTCTGTTTCTGTGTCCAGCCTAATATGGTTCTCAATCAGAGGCAGCTGTCAATCGTTGTCCCTGATTGAGAATCATATATAGGTGGCTTGTTTTGTGTTGGGGATTGTGGGTGGTTGTTTCCTGTCTCTGTGAGAGAGAAATGAGAGAACAGCTCACTGAACATTACTGACCCTAGCAGAGCTGGTTAGGCTGTTATGTTATCCAGAGCGTTGTTGACTGCAACTGTGCTGTCAGATTGTCAGTTCGTAAATTCAGAGCGTTTCGCTCTCGAAGCGTTCAGAGCACACACTGGACGCTCTGGCCGATGAGTAGGGTTGCTCCTGATCGTTCTGACCTCACAACGGCATTCAAGCACCGAAGCTAACTAGCTAACATTGGCTAGCTTGCTAGCTACTTACAGATACAAATGAGAGAACACCCCACTGACCATTTTCCTCACCCTAGCAGAGCTGGTTAGGCTGTTTATCATGTTTATCATGTTATCCAGAGCATTGGTGACTGTAACTGTGCTGCTAGCAACAATTTAATTCTGCTTTTTTGCCGACGTTTACGGACACCGGCCATATTCAATAGGTGTTGAGCGTTCGTAAATTCATCAGTTATTCTGTGCTCTGGCACACTCAGACGAGAGTGCTCATCGGAGTATATGGCCAGACTGAATTTACGAACGCACCTGAAATGGTTACTTGCATGGTGGATTATTTTGTTAACTTCTACTTCCACACAATCCCGGATCCGGGAGCACCCCCATCAGTAAAAAAGCTGACTAGCATAGCCTAGCATAGCGTCACAAGTAAATACTAGCATCTAAATATCATTAAATCACAAGTCCAAGACACCAGATGAAAGATACACATCTTGTGAATCCAGCCATCATTTCTGATTTTTAAAATGTTTTACAGGGAAGACACAATATGTAAATCTATTAGCTAACCACGTTAGCAAAAGACACCACTTTTTTTACTCCACCATTTTTTCCTGCATAGGTAGCTATCACAAATTCGACCAAATAAAGATATAAATAGCCACTAACCAAGAAACAACTTCATCAGATGACAGTCTGATAACATATTTATTGTATAGCATATGTTTTGTTAGAAAAATGTGCATATTTCAGGTATAAATCATAGTTTACCATTGCAGCCACCATCACAACTCTCACCAAAGCGACTAGAATAACTACAGAGAGCAACGTGAATTACCTAAATACTCATCATAAAACATTTTTGAAAAATACACAGCGTACAGCAAATGAAAGACAAAGATCTTGTGAATCCAGCCAATATTTCAGATTTTCTAAGTGTTTTACAGCGAAAACACAATATAGCATTATATTAGCTTACCACAATAGCAAACCACACAACAGCATTGATTCAAGCCAAAAATAGCGATAACGTATAAACCAGCAAAAGATATTAATTTTTTCACTGACCTGCTCAGAATTCTTCAGATGACAGTCTTATAACATCATATTACACAATACATATAGAGTTTGTTCGAAAATTTTAGGATTAGTTACTGATTAGACTAGGTGCCTCTCCCAAGATTTCTCCCGACATATTGTTGGCAGTTTGGCTACTTTTCTCATTGTATAACCACGATTTGTGCCGCTAAATATGCACATTTTCGAACAAACTCTATATGTATTGTGTAATATGATGTTAAAGGACTGTCATCTGAAGAAGTTTGAGAAGGTTAGTGAAAAAATTTATATCTTTTGCTGGTTTATTCGTTATCGCTATTGTTGGCCTGAATCAATGCTGTTGTGTGTTTGGCTACTGTAGTGAGCTAATATAATGCTATATTGTGTTTTCCCTGTAAAACACTTAAAAAATCGGAAATATTGGCTGGATTCACAAGATGTTTATCTTTCATTTGCTGTACACCATGTATTTTTCATAAATGTTTTATGATGAGTATTTAGGTATTTCACGTTGCTCTCTGTAATTATTCTGGCTGCTTTGGTGATATTTTTGATGGTAGCTGCAATGTAAAACTATGATTTATACCTCAAATATGCACATTTTCGAACAAAACATACATTTATTGTATAACATGTTATAAGACTGTCATCTGATGAAGTTGTTTCTTGGTTAGTGACTAATTATATCTCTATTTGGTCGGTTTTGTGATAGCTACCTATGCGGTAGAAAAATGCTGAAAATATGCGGTTGAGTCTTTTGCTATTGTGGTTAGCTAATAGAAATACATATTGTGTTTTCGCTGTAAAACATTTTAAAAATCGGAAATGATGGCTGGATTCACAAGATGTTTATCTTTCATTTGCTGTATTGGAATTGTGATTTCATGAAATTATATTATATGATATCCCTGTGGCGTTAGGCTAGGCTATGCTAGTCAGCTTTTTTGATGGGGGGGATCCCGGATCCGGGAGAGATTAACTTGGCTTTCGAAGATTTAACAGTAGCCTCTGACTGTAAGATTTGACAGAAGCCTGACAGTATGCCTACATACCTCACATAGATATATACTGTATATGATTTACAATAAATGCTCTCTTTGTGTGCAATACAGCGTCTGTTCACCCACTTACCTACAATACAGGAAGGGTGTGATTTGAAGTCTCAAACACCAATCAAGTTACTACATCACATTACGGCATCAGTCCATTTGGACTAAGGTCAGGTCAGGGGTTAAAGGTCAGGTCAAAATGACCCCGATATCTATCTGTACGGTGATTTTGCATCTCCGTTGTAAGTACTATATGGACAGTAACATACATACATGGACTAGCAAGTATAGCGGCTATTATTTAGATTTCACTTAAACTAATGGCATGACTTAACTTCTTAGCGCTAGGGGTCAGAATTTTTATTTTTATTTTTTTAATAACGTGCCCAACGTAAACGGACATTTTCTCTGGCCCAGATTGTAGAATATGCATATAATTTACAGATTAGGATAGAAAACACTCCAAAGTTTCCAAAACTGTCAAAATATTGTCTGTGAGTATAACAATACTTATTCTGCAAGCAAAACCCTGAGAAAATGTAACCCGGAAATTATATTTTTAAGAAGAAAACTGTGTTTCCTGGCCCGTCTAACCATTTAAAGGGGTATCAACCAGATTCCTTTTCCAATGGCTTCCTCAGGCTGTGACCAGGCTTTAGACATAGTTTCAGGCTTTTATTTTGAAAAATGAGCGACATTTTTCAAAAGTAGTCAAGTGTCCTCTGAATATTTTCTGCGTGCGACAGAGGGGCTCACCATTTTCCGTTTCTCTCTTAAAGAATAGGTTATGGTCCTGGTGAAATATTATCGATTATGTTTGTTAAAAACAACCTGATGATTGATTATAAAAAACATTTGAAATGTTTCTACGACCATTACGGATACTTTTTGGAATTTGTCGAACGGAACACGGCTTTTGTTTTCTCAACATAATGCGCAACCCAAATGGCGTTTTTTTGTGATAAAAGTAATATTTATCGAACAAAAAGAAGATTTGTTGTGTAACTGGGAGTCTCGTGAGTGGAAACATCCGAAGATTATCAAAGGTAAGCGATTAATTTTATTGCTTTTCTTACTTTCGTGACCATGCTAATTTGGGGCTAGCTGTTGTAGCATTGAAAGCTACACTCACAAAAACTTGGATTTCTTTCGCTGTAAAATATATTTTCAAAATCTGACACGATAGGTGGATTAACAACAAGCTAAGCTGTGTTTTGGTATATTTCACTTGTGATTGCATGATTATAAATATTTTTAGTAATATTTATGCATTTGGCGCCCTGCAATTCTAGCGGTTGTTTAGGAAAGTGATCCCGTAAAAGGGATCCGTAGCACAGAGAAGTTAACTGTAGTCGTTACCTACATTAAGACAGATAGATAGATGTACTGTATGCATTAATTAGTCAAATGTGAGCCCTTTAACTCTGAATGATTCACACCATTAGCAGATATTTCCTTCTTCAACTATGTACTCTGTCCTGTTTGTTCTGGATGTTGCTATGCATTCCATTGTATCAGCCTTTGAAGACAGCTATAGTCCCCATAGAGGGTTCTCTGACCCTTGAATGCTCCTCCACATTAAAGAAAGTAGAAGTAAACATTAAAGTATGTTGTTGTTGTAAAAATATGTTAATAGTGTATACAAGAAATACCATATTTTGAGTACTAGATCATGTTTTGTTACGTTATAATGCATAGATCTGCAGTTTGGTGATGCGTTATCATAGTGGATAGTCAAACATCTAAGAAGAGGAGGGATGTAGTGTATTAGCGACACCTAGTGGTGCTATACCAGCGGAGCACTAGGATACACTAGAGGAACGGAGGGGGGCGATGCTTGGGAAGACGAGAAATAAGGTCAATGAATCCCGTGAGTCAAGTTGATACATTACAGGTCCAAAGTAGCACCGATCCACAGCAGCACATCACAATGTCGTCTTGCTTTGTAGAATAGAATAACAATTTATGATGTTATTTCGTATTTCTGTGGAAAATGTTTAGTCCTATTCTCCGCCCTTTTAGCGGGCGCTGTCTCGCAATAACGCAAGCTGTATGTCGTACTAAAGTTATTTTAAAAAATCTAACACAGCGGTTGCATTAAGAACCAGTGTATCTTTCATTTGCTGTACAACATGTATTTTTTAGTAAAGTTTATGATGAGTAAAAAAATCGGAAATATTGGCTGGATTCACAAGATGTTTATGTTTCATTTGCTAAAAGTATGTTGTAGCACCGATCCACAGCAGCACATCACAATGTCGTCTTGCTTTGTAGAATATATATTTAGGTGAAATATCCCTTCTTTCATCAATACACTAAAAGCCCATTGCTAGAACATGTGATCAAGATTACTGTTGAAACGGCATTCAACTGTCACGTTGTCCCCAACTTTGCAGCTAGGAATGGAGCAGGCTGAGAAATCTCAGATGATTTGGTCACATCTGAAACAAAATCAGGTATTTCCATTGAGAAAAAGACAGAATACCAAACACTTATTATTGAACCCAGATTGAAAGTAGACTTTCTTAGGAAATATGTCACGTACAGGAGTTGCAGAGAAGAAGAAAGACCAAGAGCTCAACCATCTTGTCCTCTCCTCTAGATTTTCTGGAGCTGGAGTGATTTGTTAAGTGCATCCTGTGCTAAGTCTCAGAATCACACATCTTATGTCTGATTGGTTAGATCTAGATGGCATCTGATTGATCTGTCAGATTTGTTAAGCTGAACACCCGATTGGCTGCCCAGTAGGTCTTTTGTGGAACAGGAACAGTCTTTCTATGAAGTTTGAATCAGTGTCACTTTGCAAGAAAGGATACAAGAAAATACAACCTGAAAATATGATGTTTGGTCACCCATGTTGTCAGTCTCATGTCTTCCCTTTGACTTTACAATTCTCATCTTTTTTAACAGTTTAATATATCTAAACGTAACATATAACACGTGATTAAAATACACTGGGGAGTAATAACAAACTCATAATGGAAGCAGTGATTTTTGATCAGCAACATTTATTCAGTTATGAGGCAATTTGTATATTTAAGACATTAGAGAAACAATGAAAGCCTACTCATCGAAGTTGCTTTTATGGGTTACAAGTACATATATTTCCTATTTTATTTAGTTATTAGTTACGTACTAAAATCATTTTTTTTTTACCAGTCATCACAAGGCCTTCAAAGTTATCTCTAATGTATATGGATGTGGTTTGCGTTCAATGTGGTGAGGTTCTTCCCATGTCTTACTCCTGCTGAAGGTACCTGACCTCAGAGTACTCTGCATCCTCTCTGCTGGTCTGGGCTCTCTCTCTTCTGGAGGAGGGGCTTTTCTTGGTGGTGAAACTCACAGCTGCATAGTTTACCACGTCACTGTCTTGGTTCTGTGTGAGAGAGGTGGAGCCATAACAAGACATTATACTGGTCACATCTACTAGATAAACCCTTTTGAGATGGAGAAAAAAGTGATACAACAAAGAGTTTACCTGACCGACTGGTGACCTATCAGTCGCATCTTCAAATTAAAAACAAGATGAAAAACACATTACATATACAAGCTATCTCGGTCAGGGGTGAAAGTAGATAGAATTTCTTACCAGTACGGGACACCCAAGCACGCACAATTTTTATTTATAGCCAAGGTGTAATTATAGAATTACATATAGAATCCCTATTAATTTAATGTATGATCTCTATGCGCCTAGAAGCCTTGGCCTAGTAAAAGATTTGTCATATCACTTTTAACGTTTTGACATGTAGGGGTGTGATCAGTCTACAGTGGTCCCTGCAGCTTATGCTCAAGCCTTTGTGATTAGAACACTTATTTTGAACGTCCAGTTACGATTGACGCAACAGTCAGCGTTTGAGCTGGCCACACTGTTTTTATACTGAAACATTTTGCACAAACACAGTCTTTACAACTTTATGAACTCAATGTGAGTAGTTCATTATAATTAGAAATTGACAAGTTGAAACAGCCTATAGATAATTAGCAGGCAGCGTGCCTTGGTTTGGGGCGCGTCTTCCTTTTTCCCAACGCAGTTATGCCAAAACCACGCCCCATTATTCAGAGGGACATTCACCTACGCTCCTATTGGCTAGCTAGCATTATCTCACTCACAGGCAATCAGCGCAGAGACAGTGACCTTCCAAGGTAAGGATGGAAAGTGTAATTTAACAATTAGCTGCCTACCGTAATGCAGGCCTATTATTATCATTTTTGGTAACATTTGCCCATGTACTTACTTTCAGAGCTTCAATGAGTTGTAAAAATGTCTCAGAAAACTCTGCTGAATTCCCTCAATTGAAGGTCAGCTAAGTTAACCTAGGCTACTGAACGTTACTAGCTCGGTATTTGAAGTTGTTTTATCATTAGTAGTCTATTATCAGGTAAAAGCATATGTTTGTTATTCATCATTTCTCAAATATTTACTAGCTTATCATTCAGTCGAATATGCTATGTTACAGCCATTGAATCTGTGTTTGAGCGATAAGGGACGTTAATGGCTAGCTCGGTTCAATCTTGAAATACAAGGGCGAATGTAGTTAATCAGTGACTGAAATTTCGCGCTACGTGATTTTCACTTCCAGACTTGGAGACTTGGAGAGCGCTTAAAGCTTGTAGAATGCTGCTCTGAATAACAGAGCGTGGTTTTGCCTTAACATCGTTGGGGAAAAGAAAGACGTGTTTGGGGGGGAACCCATTAGACATATTTGGAACTCACGCATGAAAAGGTTAACATTTATTACCTTTTAATGTGGCATAAACACAACCAGTCATGATGTTTTCATCTGATTGTCAAACAATCACTTCAAAAAGACATGCCTCTAGGCTACTGTCAGGTCTACTCCTGCTCCCCCTCTCCGGCGTTTGACGTCACCGGTTTACTAACCACCGGTCCTGGCAACCATTATTACTCACACCTGGCATCAATCATTACGCACTCCTACTCCTCATGATGAGGCACACCTGGACTCCATTTTCTCACTCATTACCTCCCCTATATCTGGCACTAACTTAGGTTTATTCCCCAAGCATTATTGATGTTGTTTCATGTCCATACGCTACCCTTGTTTCTTGTATTGGTCCATGTTTCGTTTTTTATTACTAAACTCACCACCTGCACTTGCTTCCCAACTCAAAACATCTACGTTACAGAATATTGCCTCAACAAATGGAAGCAGCAGGAAATCAGGACATCTCCCAGACGGTCAATGAACAGGGATACCTACTACTTCGTCAACACCACGACCAGCTGGCGCAACTGGGGAAGGCTGTGGAAGAGGTCCTTTGCAGTCTTCAACGTCTCAGAGGATACTCTGCCACTAGACGACCCAGGGAGCCAGCACACCAGTCCATTCAGCAGTCCGCTCAGGTCAGCGATGCCCGTTTGTCCCTCCCGGATAAATATGATGGAACCCC
Source organism: Salvelinus namaycush (assembly GCF_016432855.1). NCBI lineage: Eukaryota > Metazoa > Chordata > Actinopteri > Salmoniformes > Salmonidae > Salvelinus > Salvelinus namaycush. The sequence continues at coordinate 14,486,276 of NC_052312.1, forward strand.
ATCTAAATGCGGTGGCTTCCTACCCCAGTGCTCCATCTATTTTGCGCACCAGATGGGAGCCCCCACCACTGAGAGGTCCACGGTTGCCACAATTATTTCTCTGCTGACTGGACAGGCGTTGGATTGGGCTATGGCCGTCTGGGAGAGAGGAGAGGAGGAGCTGGATTTGTATGAGGGGTTCATGGCTCTGTACAGAGGTATCTTCCATCATCCGCTGGAGGGCAGAGAGGGGGGTGAGCGCCTATTCCAACTACAGCAGGATGACCAGACCACTGCCGAGTACGAGCTCACCCTCCGGACTCTAGCAGCAAACAGCGGATGGAATGAGCCGGTGCTCCGTATGCTATTCAGAAGAGGACAGCTCGAGGAAGTCCAAACAGTACTGGCATGTCGTGACGACCACCTCTCCTTGGACACACTCATCGCGGTGGCCATCCGTCTGGATAACCTACTTTGGGCGCGTCGGTACCCTCATCGCTTCTCTCCCTTCCTCAGTGACCACTCTGTATCAGAGCCTGAACCTATGGAGGTAGGGGTCACAGGCCTCCTCGCGGCTGAACGATGGAGATGGAAACAGCTGGGGCAGTGTCCGGTACGTCCCAACTCTGGATCCACGAGTGCAGAGGGACAGTCACGTGATCTTCCACCTCCTAACGCAGGTGTGAGTATCCCATCTTCCAAATTTTCTGCCAAACCCTTTTTAGTGTCGATCACACTAGCTGGCTGTCCATCATGTACTGTTTCTACAGCGCTAGTGGATTCTGGTGCCGGTCAGCCTCACTTCCGGGTACCGGCCTCAGTCCAACAGACAGGTGGAGAGGATGAACCAGGAGCCGGGGAGGACAGGCAGGGGAAGTGAGCCTGATTCCTTCCATGGGAAGAATACGCCCAGAATGCATTACATCACTCCTCCACCAGGCTTACCCCCTTCCAGTGTGTTCTGTGTTATTAGCCGGCCCTGGCTCCATGGACTCCGAGCCAGACCGAAGCCCCTGCAGTGGACGAATGGAGTGATGCTCATGTGAGGCTCCACCGTGTTCCATCCCGGTGATCGTATCTGGCTCTCCACCAGGAACCTCCCACTCCTCCTGCCCTGTAAGAAGCTGAGTCCCTGGTTTGTGGGGCCATTCAAGGTTCTCCGGAGTTTCAATGAGGTTTTGTATAGATTACAGCTCCCCACTGGCTACCGTATCTCACCCTCCTTTCATGTCTCCCTGGTCCCCTGGCTGAGGCTGTCCCCCACGACACCCCTCCGCAATCCCTTGGACGCTGAGGGAGATCCCGCCTATGCCGTCAGATCCTTCCTGGATTCCCGATGATGTGTGGGTCGGCTCCATAACCTGGTGGACTGGGAGGGGTACGGTCCTGAGGAGCGGTGTTAGGTTCCGGTGGAGGGCATTCTGTATCCTAACATCATCTGTGATATCCACCTTCCCCGTACTGACCGTCCTGCTCCTCACCCTCGGGGCCGTCCCCCTGAATCGCTCATCATCAAATTCATTGTAGAATAGCACATCATTCAGGTACGTGGAAGATTTAGCAATTTTGTACCATACCATATAGTTAATGTTTTCCCTGATCATGTGGCACTCAGTAGCCACGTTGCCTACAAGCTCTGCTCTCTGAAAAGAAGCAGGCTGAACAATTATTTGTGTTTGAGATGGACCGGATTTAAAATAATAAATGTACCATGTTGACAACACATGCACCAAATTTAGTAAGAACATGTAATGTATGTTTAACAGTTATAAGATTAGTAAATTGAGCTAGATGTTACTTACAAGCTTTCCGGATGAAAAGATGAAGAGTTTTTTCATCTTGCTTGTTCCTTCAAGTGACGAGATTGACCTGTGTGAAATGCAGTCTCTCTACAGAACAGAAAGTAAACTTGCATTAGCTTTCATTGGTTGATCTTTGGTATCGTCTGATCTGGATGTTCAGATTTGATTGGCTGGCCAGTAGGTCATGAATGCAACAAACACTGTCCATTCATGTTTTTGTACAGTTGAACATGTGCTGCACAACTTTATCATATTGCAAGTTTGAATATGTCAATTTTTAGTTGTATTTTTAAACTGAATGTGACTACTGTGTTTTTATCCTTTATTAGACCTAAATACAGCTCATACTGTCTACAATACTATGTACTACAGCCGTCCACCTGAGGGCTTGTCCACCTGAATGTATAAGACATAACCACAAGCATCAATGGATCACTTTACTTAATCTGTTGTTCTTGCCATTGTTGTCCATGGGAGTCATACAGTAGTTGTGACCTTGTTGGCCGCATGTTATGACACTGTCATCCTGTAGGGCTTCTAACACAAAGAAACATCTACAGAAAACATGATAATAGTCTTTGCTTAACCAGCAATATCTCATATACAATTTATTTTCCAATGTATAGATGGATATAAGCCCTCCCATGATATAAATATGAGGAGGCTCCTTCTTCTTGGCCCTGATTTTGATAATACTTTACATCACACTTAAAACTGTCATGTGTGTGTGGCAAAGTACTTCAGATGTTTAGGTTAAATTACCCAATAGATAGTTCATTATGTTTTTTCACAGATTTCAGTTTACTATGAATAAATAAAAAACTGCCTTATGAAAATAGTGGTCTACTGTTGCATAGATGGTCAACTTGAAGAGCCAGTAGATTGTGACACACCTGAGACAGTCTGCAGAGAACCACACAGAGACAGAGAGAGAGAGAGAGAGAGACATAGAGAAAAAAAGAGCAATAGAAATACATACAGTACCAGTCAAAAGTTTGGACACACCTACTCATTTAAGGGTTTGCTTTATTTTTACTATTTTCTACATTGTAGATTGATAGTGAAGACATCAAAACTATGAAATAACACATATGGAATCATGTAGTTACCAAAAAAGTGTTAAACAAATCAAAATACTGTATATTAGCTAATAAGAATTGAGATATCTGAAAGAGCCATGTGAGGAATTATAATTATTGTATTTATCCCAAGGGCACAACAGCCACTGGCTGCAAAAGACATGGATTGTTTTAGGGGGCATTACGACCACACAAAGGGGATGCTGCTGGGAAATTCGAGCCATTGTCAAGTGCTTGTCGAATTGTGAATGAGAGACTGATGAAGTGTGTGCAGCCTGTGTAAAAAAAACTAAGCAGAGCTCGTGCCTTTCATGTGACCTTTTTCAAATCATCATTAGAGTCGCATCATGCAGCCTTAGAATGTATAAAAAATCTAAACATATAGCCAAATGTTTATATCACAACTAATGTTGCATAAATAACTCTAAATTAAGCATATAGGAGGACCTGTTTCTTTGTTAAGCGCTCAACACAGAATAACCGCATGTGCACACTCCGTCAAATTGTTTGGAGAAAATGTCCTTTATTTTATTCAGCTATGTTCAATTGTATTCTTCATACTATAAAATAATATAAAATAATGCCATCAGAATTCTAAGCAAATCTTGTCTGCTAAAGGAACTAGTGTAGCCCACAGCCATATGGCATAGCCAGATCAGGGCCTAACATAAGGACAACTCAGAGTATGCTTTGCTGTTCCTCTGAAAAATACAACATTTTCTTCATGTCATGTTTCTTTAGACCTGTCTAAAATAAATAATGATTTATTGAGATGGTGTAGGCTATATTAAATGGATTTAATAGATTTAAAAAATATACTGTAGATGTTCGAATGGTCTGCATCAGTGGCTTGTAGGCTATGCTTGGAACCAGGAGATGCTAAATGTGTTTATGTTAATTAACGGCAAGTACAATGAGACTGTCAAGCAAATAACTGCCGATCTCAGGCTGACAAAATGTCATGACCGCCACAGCCTTACCTCAGAGTACCTCTAAATAGGTTAAATGTGTATGTGAGGGGGTGTATGTGGCATGCAATGAACAGGTCTATATCTTAAAGAGAAAACAAACATATTCCTACCCTACTAGAGAATGAGGCATAACAATAGCCTGCCCTCCTTCTCTAGTGGTGGCTGTTGTGCAACTTTCACTATGAGTAGTTCTGTTGTAAGAGACCTAAATAATTTACCGTATCATGGTGTGGTACTAGACTTCACATAATTAAGTAAACATTGACCTAAACATTTGGGTTGAGAGGCCCTTGTTGCACTAAGTGTCTGTTTCACGCTAAGGGGTGTGAACAATACAGATCCATAAGGGACAATGTAGAGAGCAGTGTGCAGGTCAGTATAAAAAGTATAAAACAATATAAAATGATTTTGACCGGGTAGATGCAGGAAGAAGTGGAAATATCAGACACAGTGTGATCATCTTTGAAATTGTCATCCTTCTCACAACCTGTCTTGAGTGGAAAAAGTCCACCTATGTAAACAACACTTCAACAATGGAGTTACAGATGATTGGTCAAACTGGAGGCGTCATTCTTGTTGTCATTCTTGCATCTATCACCACACAGTCACTTCACCTCACTAAAAAACATCTATGGAAAAAGACATAACAATAACAGTACAATAGTCTTGTTTTAGTGATTCCTCATTCAGGATTTACACTCAATTGTATATATGGATAGAGTGCCCTCCCATGATATTGTTCTTCAGTAGGTCAATGGTTCTAGTGGCCTAACATCATCACACTTATAATCAACGTCGGTGTTTGATTGACAATACCGATCTCTACGTCAAATGACCTGATAAATAGCTTATTGTGTTTTTTGCATGGTTCAGTCAACAATACATAGGTAATCTGCCTCAAAAAAATAGTTGGTTTACTGTTGTTAAAATGTCCAACTTGAAGAGCAAGTAGTATAGCATACAGTGGCGTGCCGTGGGCCTGGGGCCTGGGCCTTCAGTGAGGTATTACACAGTCCCACCCGAATTAATCCACCTCATTATGATGCCATGGCTTTAGACACTATACATTTAGACAGAAACGCAGTATAACCAGGCGTTGCGTCACCTTGAAATTGACAAATTGACATTTTTGGGTAAACAGTGTTTACCCAAAAACATGACACAATCAATGAGTCTTTTCAATATTTCCCTTCACCTTTTCATTGTGCAGCTCCGTTGCCCTGCGCGCGTGTTCTTTGAGCTGTAGATCCACTCCGGTGTCCCCAAAAGTTTTCAAAAGCACCATTGCTTGTTAGTGCCCAGCCGTACTTTGGTGTCTCGTTGCTGCCTTGGTTAGACAACTCAAGTTTGCAAAGCCAGTGTGGCTCCAAACACCAAATCGATCACTTGCAAATAATAGGCATTCCCAGCAGTACAGTTTGCAGTGCTTCTCGGAGCCAAGGAGCCATTGACAGCGCTCGTAGTTGAAACTTTGAAAGTGGCGAGCGAACGAAGCCCTTTCCCGCCTGTGACAGTCTTTGTGGCGTCGGGCGACCTCTCCTTACAATGTCTAACTTTTCTTGAAAAGTTCGTCTTGAGAATGGCGTTATAATTATATCCTCGACCAAATCGATATCTTCTCCTCCTTCCGCCATTGTGGGTTGAAAAAACAGCTTAGTAGTACGCGAATTAATTCGTTTATCAAATTCAGTTTCCTAGATCTCCATAGGACCTGCCTCTCAATATTGGTAATCCAATCAAAAGACGTGCACGCACTACGCCTGCTAGCTGGCTCCTGTGTAACACTGGAGCCAGCCAGCAGGCGTACAATAGCCAACTCTAAAGCTGATTGGTTGACACTAAATTTTCATTTCCATTCACTATAAGCGACAAGCGCCCGCACTGTTGATTCTGAAGGCCTGAGGGCAGATTTTAGACCCCTGGCAACACATGATGGCTGAATATGATTGGATAAAAGATCTAACATAAAGACAAGCCCTCCAAATCTCAACCTGGGGCTGGAAGCAGTGCAACCAAGAGGAAAGCTATGAAATGAAGAGTATAACTCTTACTCTGGGGAATAATTTAATACATATTTGTGGGAAAATATATTTAAAAAAATTATATTCTGATGATGTTTAGGCCAGCAGAGAAGGCCTTGCAGGCCCTGACGGCCCACCACTGATAGCATACAATATGAGAGTGCTAAGAGTTCTGAGACATTCGGCTGAAAACCACACAGAGAGAGAGAGCGAGAGAGAGAGAGAGAGAGAGTGTAGAAGGTCCTGTGTGTACAAGGCCAGCAGGCCCAAACTAATCATGGAGAAATCGTAATCTTGTGTTCAGCACAGACCTCTGAGTACATGTAAATAGGTTGCTGTATATGTGAGGGGGTGTCAGTGGCATGAGAAGAGAAAAAACTGTTCAACACTTAAAGATGCCTGAGTATGGCCTAAATAAATAAATTTGTCAGGATTGTTGTTACGTGCTTTATTCATCTTATGACAAGCAAGTCCATTTCAAATGAGTTTGGTAGAGAAGCAATGTACTTAATTCATTAGTAGCAACAGTTACAGTAATTAAGCTAATACAGTTGATAAAGCTAGTGTCGCGACTTCCGCAGAAGTCGGCTCCTCTCCTTGTTCGGGCGGCGTTCGGCGGATGACGTCACCGGCCTTCTAGCTATCGCCGCTCCACTTTTCATTGTTCCATGTGTTTTGTCTTGTTTCCCCGCACACCTGGTTTATATTCCCTAATCACACTACATATATATTCCCTCTGTTCCCCCCCATGTCTTTGTGTGGAATTGTTTTTGTTACGTGTTTTGTGTGACGCGCCAGGCTGTTTTTTCTCCGGGTACCATGTTCAACCCCTAGTATGTTTAATTGTTAAAAAAAAATTCATCTTTGTGACTTTGTTGCGCTTTTCACTTTTGCTTTTGGCTGGAGGTTTGTTTGACGCAGTTGCGTCCGTCTGTTGTTTGCTTCTGCCAAATAAAGTGTGCGCCTGATCACAACTCTCTGCTCTCCTGCACCTGACTTCTACACCAGTAGCGCACAACTTGACAGCTAGAGCTAATAAATAGCTATTTAATAAGGCTGGTTAATCTATCCACTTTTACTGTCATATTCCAGAGTACCCTGTCTCTTCCTCCATGTTGCTTCTCTGTCTTCTACACCTGTTCTTCTTGTTTCTCAGATTCAGAGCTACGTAATGGAGATGGTCTGCATCTTGGGCCTGTGAAGAACAATGAGAAAATGGGGGAAATATGACTATATGTTACTATAAAATGTAACAATTATCACACATATAAAATATAAGGACTTCTACTTACCCCTGCATCCGTACAAGACACTGCTGGACATGTTGTCAGAGAGACGGGTCCTGAAAAGAAATACCGCAAAGATAAAAATACAACCCCTTCTTCCACTACAGATACATCTGTAGATGGTGATATAAGGCTAGGTCTCCCGCTAGACAACATCTGGTGAAATTGGAGGGCGCGCAATTCAAATAAATAATCGTAATATTAAACATTTATGAACACACAAGTATCTTATATCGGCTGAAAGCTTACATTCTCGTTAATCTAACTTCGTTGTCCGATTTACAATAGGCTTTACAGCGAAAGCATACCATGCGATTGTTTGAGGACGGCGCCACACATCAACATATTTTTCAACCAGCACAGGCTTCATAAAATCACAAATAGCGATTAAATAATCACTTAGTTTTTGAAAATCTTCCTCTGTTTGCAATGCAAAGGGTCCCAGCTACAACATGAATGGTTGTTTTGTTAGATAAAATCCTTCTTTATATCCAAAAAAGTCAGTTTAGTTGGCGCCATCGATTTCAGTAATCCACTCGTTCAACATGCAGACAAAGGAATCCAAAAAGCTACCGCTAAACTGGGTAAGAAGGTTTGCTGTGTCTGTCAGCGTAGTGTCCAGAGCATGGAGGCGCTACCAGGAGACAGGCCAGTACATCAGGAGAGGTGGAGGAGGCCGTAGGAGGGCAACAACCCAGCAGCAGGACCGCTACCTCTGCCTTTGTGCAAGGAGTAGCACTGCCAGAGCCCTGCAAAATGACCTCCAGCAGGCCACAAATGTGCATGTGTCTGCTCAAACGGTCAGAAACAGACTCCATGAGGGTGGTATGAGGGCCCGACGTCAACAGGTGGGGGTTGTGCTTACAGCCCAACACCGTGCAGGACGTTTGGCATTTGCCAGAGAACACCAATATTGGCAAATTCGCCACTGGCGCCCTGTGCTCTTCACAGATGAAAGCAGGTTCACACTGAGCACATGAGCACATGTGACAGACGTGACAGAGTCTGGAGACGCCGTGGAGAACGTTCTGCTGCCTGCAACATCCTCCAGCATGACCGGTTTGGCGGTGGGTCAGTCATGGTGTGGGGTGGCATTTCTTTGTGGGGCCGCACAGCCCTCCATGTGCTCGCCAGAGGTAGCCTGACTGCCATTAGGTACCGAGATGAGATCCTCAGAGCCCTTGTGAGACCATATGCTGACACATGCACATTTGTGGCCTGCTGGAGGTCATTTTGCAGGGCTCTGGCAGTGCTACTCCTTGCACAAAGGCGGAGGTAGCGGTCCTGCTGCTGGGTTGTTGCCCTCCTACGGCCTCCTCCACCACTCCTGATGTACTGGCCTGTCTCCTGGTAGCGCCTCCATGCTCTGGACACTACGCTGACAGACACAGCAAACCTTCTGCCACAGCTCGCATTGATGTGCCATCCTGGATGAGCTGCACTACCTGAGCCACTTGTGTGGGTTGTAGACTCCGTCTCATGTTACCACTAGAGTGAGAGCACCGCCAGCATTCAAAAGTGACCAAAACATCAGCCAGGAAGCATAGGAACTGAGAAGTGGTCTGTGGTCACCACCTGCAGAATCACTCCTTTATTGGGGGTGTCTTGCTAATTGCCTATAATTTCCACCTTTTGTCTATTCCATTTGCACAACAGCATGTGCAATTTATTGTCGATCAGTGTTGCTTCCTAAGTGGACAGTTTGATTTCACAGAAGTGTGATTGACTTGGAGTTACATTGTGTTGTTTAAGTGTTCCCTTTATTTTTTTGAGCAGTGTATTTCATACGGAAAGAAATATGTTCAATAGAAAATCAAAATTAGCAAGTGCGCATCCTCTTCGTTTCGCGCCCACAGACTGATTTCCAAAACTTCAAATTCTTCCTCGTTTTGGAAGAAACAAGCCTGAAACCTTGAACAAAGACTGTTGACATCTAGTGGAAGCCATAGGAATTCCAATCTGGGATCTGGAATTGCATAGGACTCATAGTTTTCCATTATAAGAGCCTGGGATCTCAACATTTTTTATATTCTGGTTGGTTTTTCATTGGATTTTCTCCTGCCATATCAATTATGTTATAGTCTCATACATTATTTTAACATTTCTACAAACTCCAAAGTGTTTTCCTTCCAGTGCAACCAATTATATGCATATCCTGGAGTCTGAGCCTGAGTAACACGCAGTTTACTTTGGGCACGTCAGTCAGGCAGATATTCTGAAAAAAAGGACTCTAGCCCTAACAAGTTTTTAAAGAAGAGCAACTTCTAAAAGGGAGTCACTTACCTCTGCACTGCAGACACTTTCTCTGGTTCATATTGTACATGATGCGAGCAAGGACAATGATCAGGATGAGAGAGAGAGCCAATGCTACTCCCAGGCAGTACACAAAGAGAAAAAGGTCACCGCCATTTTGTTTGAAAATAAATATGGTTATAGAAGTATAGTAACTACATGTACGCTTGCACGTTTTCTTATGTGATCTAAAGATACAGTTTGACCAGAGCATGTGAGTGGAGTTGAGCAGTTGGAAATCCCACTCATTGCTCATGGAGCCTTGCTCAAGCACCTCTCCAGTGCTCCATGTTCTTTCCAACCGCTCCATGCTCACAGGGAAAAAAACTGCCGCTCCAAATTCGCTCCATTCATTAAAATCACAATTTAACCAAACCCCATCTATTTTTGTGACTACCTGGACCTCCAATTTGGTTTTGAAGTATTGAAACCAAACCATATGGATTTGAATGAAAAGTATTGAATAAACATGAAAAGGTGAAAATACAGTAAGAAGCACACATCAATCAATCAATCAAATGTAATTATAAAGCCCTTTTCCATCAGCAGATGTCACAAAGTGCTATACCCAGCCTAAAACCCCAAACAGCAAGCAATGCAGATGTAGAAGCACGGTGGCTAGGAACCTAGGAAGAAACCTAGAGAGGAAACAGGCTCTGAGGGGTGACCAGTCCTCTTCTGGCTGTGCCGGGTGGAGATTATAAGAATACATGGCATTTAAGGCCATATATACTATCAAGATGTTCAAACGTTCATAGATGACCAGCAGGGTCAAATAATTTACATGTACCCATCATATAGTAGGAGGGAACACTGAAACAAGAGATTTTATTGGCTGACTAAAATCTTAGAAATGTGTCCTCTGGTTTACCATAGTTTGAGCTTTTCAGAGTTACTGAATCAAGGCAATCAAATATTTGCTTGACACAGCTGCTTATTTTTTGAGAGAAATTAAACATTTACTGATAGGATTTCTCTTTTGATGTTTGGACAGGATACAGTCAATGATCTCTAGTGCTGCTAATATTACCGACCCCAACCCAGCCCAGCCCGAGGGTTAAAGTAGACATCCATAATGCACATTTACCCACCACCTAATAAAAGCTGCATTTCTGGCTCTTGGTTTTCATCATAGGCGTCCAACATTAAATACTAATATTAGAAGTAACACTAACAGCATTGAAGGAAATATGCAGTTGAAGTCGGAAGTTTACATACACTTAAGTTGGAGTCATTAAAACTTGTTTTTAAACCACTCCACAAAATTCTTGTTAACAAACTATTGTTTTGGCAAGTCGGTTAGGACATCAACTTTGAGCATGACACAAGTAATTTTTCCAACAATTGTTTACAGACAGACTATTTCACTTATAACTCACTGTATCACAATTCCAGTGGGTCAGAAGTTTACACACACTGAGATGATTGTGCCTTTAAACAGCTTGGAAAATTCCAGAAAATGATGTCATGGCTTTAAAAGCTTCTGTTAGGCTAATTGACATAATTTGATTCAATTGGAGGTGTACGTGTGGATGTATTTCAAGGCCTACCTTCAAACTCAGTGCCTCTTTGCTTGACATCATGGGAAAATCAAAAGAAATCAGCCAAGACCTCAGAAAAAACATTGTAGACCTCCACAAGTCTGGTTCATCCTTGGGAGTGTCGTGGAAAATCGGTTCAAACCATAACACTTACAAGAACTTGTAAATTCAAATAGACTTTTAATACTATGTATCACAAGCCGGAACGATCCGCGGATCCCACCTCTTCCCAGAGCACTGGTTCGCTCTTTATACACATCCACACACATGAGATCATTACATACATTAATTAAATTACTTCTCCTATGGTCATCTGCCACCATTATCCTTCATTTCAGGCTTCCTGCTTGTCTACGCCCAATAACGCCTGTATCCGCTCTTGATTAGATTATAATGGGGGCAGGACCCCCTTGTCCCCTAAAATTAATATATGTCTATCTTGCCCTAAGCACTTATGGCCTTTACCCTAAGCACTTATGGCTGTTCCTGTCAATTTTATCTTCATAATGGTGTCCTGCTTTTTCCATACATGTACTTTAAAGCACGTATGACTTTGGCCATCTGCTAATCTTTGGTTTCCTGTATTTACCAGAATGGCAAATGCACTCACGTCTGCCTTCTTCTCCTATTTTCTAGTGTACACCTGTCTATTGTTTAATAGTGTGATATCTACCTACATATGTATCAATTACTCCTACATAATCCCTCCTCTTGAGGGTAATTAGCCTCAAAAACTATACTAAAATGACATATAGAGAGTAGATATCAATACCAACAATTGACTAAAACATTATCAAAATAAAGCTTACAAATCACTTGGACCAAACATCTCCAATACATAAACACAGACAGGAAGAAAAGATCCAATTGAAACATAATACACTTACAAAACCCAACTAGACCAAACATCTCCAATTAATAACATAAAATAGGAGTGAAAGATCTAGTTAAAATAAAAACACTTATAATCAACCATTATATTTTGATGAAGCATGAGCATGTAGTATGAAGCCTTGCCTGAGGTTACAAAGAACACAAAGCATTAGGCAAAATAGATATGCTAAAACCCCTTTACATAAGAGCACAGTCCTCATCCTTACATATAAGACAATCTCCTCTTTGACACTTTGACAGAAAAAAGGTTCTAGGTGATGATAATGACCATCCTCATGAATTTTTGTACACCACTTGCAATTGTGACGCAAATGACACTTTTTGTGGACATGTATGAGTAAACATTCATCTGAACTGGGTAATTGAACATATACAGGGAAACCGTGACACGCATGACCACCCCCCCCCCAATCACTTCATAGAGACAGTTAGGGTTACCAAAGGGACAGTCAAGAGGTCCTCCAACCGCATTGCAAGGCTTTCCATACTTATTGGTATAATTGCCTGGGCTTCCCGGTACAGGATCAATCACCACAGGAGGGTCATCTCTCCTTACAGACATCTGTTTAACTGTTGTCTGAACCACAAATGACTTTACCAGGGGTAAAACACAACAAAATACAATACCCAAAGCCAACAACCCTCCTCCCAACATGATGGCCATCCTAGCAAACATGGCTCCCCACTTTCCTAATGCTAGGTCCAACCAATCCCAAACATGAGAGTCTAAACCAGAATTAGCCTTTACTTCTGCTCATAATCCTTTGAGTTTGGCCATAGCAATATTGGGAATAAAGGTGCAACAGTCATCCCCAAACATGACACAAACTCCACCCTTCTCCGCTAAGAGCCAATTAAGTATAGTTAATGAATCCCTGTTGGTTATAGCATATATAATTAATCCACTCTAAGTTCTTATTTGGTGTTATCCACAAAAATATATATTCAAATCCTGATTTAACCTCATCTCTGGCCTTGAAATCCCTGAGGTACACCTCTAGGCTGTCCAATTGCATCAAGGTATACCTCAGGATCCTTCTCATAAGCCCTTTTAACTCTAGGTTTAACATAGTCATCATGGGGTGATTTAATAATAGTATCCTATTTAATTGCTCTAACTAAGGCACAAAGACCAATCCATCCATCAGGCAATACATTCAACAGTTAGTTTTTTCCACACATCCAGAAACTATCAGCAATACCTCTGTCTTGATTTTTCAACATAGTAAGAGATGGCGCAACCTGAGTTATGTAACTACACAACCCTTTTCTATTCATAATCAACCCTTTATCATTACTTTTACGAACTCCCACATTCTCTAACACCCAAATAGTATCACATTCTACAGTGGTGTTTCCTACGTCAATTCCTTCGGTGCGGTGTCTGTAAAAACATTCATATTTTCCTTTAACCACAGTACCTCTGTCTAATTGAGGTCCATTTAATTCAGTTCTAATGTTATAGGCAGCACAATCATTGTCTCCCAGCATGGTCTCATTCAACATATTTTTACCCCTAGTGCTTACCCAGAGCAATCCTACATTCTATGTCACACAAGGGAATAGAATACTTTCTATTGGTACAATGGTCATTTTTCCAACTTACACAGTTTTTAAATGATGTCGGTTCAGAGACTATTAAAAGATCAGACAAAGGTGATTTTCTACACAAAATACAATTGTCCATTCTGTGTTTGTTTGCCATATACTTAGCCCATTCGTATCACTCCTTCTTCACTACTTCTTCTCGTGTGCTGTCCTTGAGTGGTTCTAATATATCTAATTCTGTCGCTTTTTCAATGTTCTTATCTTGAGGTAGATCATTAGAGTTTATCAGAAAGTTCCAAATGTCAGTAAAAAAACTCTCCTGACTCTGATGTCTCAGGTTGCTTTGTGGATACGGTGGTCTGCTTGGTAAGGGAGGTCGATGTCATCTTAGTGGTAGCTACTGTGGTCGTCACAGCAACCGCCACCCTTGTTGTTGTCACAGGTTCTTCCTGTTCAGGTGCAGGGGTAGGATCAATCTTAATGACCGTGGTGCTACTCCCTTCGGTCACTGTTGTTCTTGTTATTTCAACTATTAATTCTTCACCTTCAACTGGTTCAATCTGATTCATGATGAGCACCCTCTCGTCTTTTTCTTTGATTAATGTCAGGTCACATCCTTTCGGATCCCAAACGACTTGTCCCTTTGTTTGGTGATGTGTCCATCCACAGAGTGCCATCTCCGGTAAGGGTTTGATCCTTATGATTGAGATAGACTTCAGTTCTCCTGCTCCTGTTATAAGTTGAGGTGGAACAGAGATTCTAACCTTGTCAGTCTTTTTGGATTGTTCGGCTGATTCCTTTCTTCTCTTCCTGCTTCCACCATACATCTTGATTGTGCATTAGTCTGTTGTTTCTATACTAGCATTCACTGTTACTTCTGTTATGTCAATGTCATTATTCTTTTGTTGTTCTAACATCAATTGTCTGTAAAGGAGGCCATTCAAAAGTTTAAAAGTCAATTGTGTGGAAATCCCCATTTTCTTCAGCTTGCGGGACTTTTCCTCCTCTTTCTTCACCTGAGGCTCCCTCCTCAGGCCGGACTTAGCTTCCATCTGGAAGGGTTTCAATTTTTAGGGAAAAGATGTTCTCATTCTGTTCCTTGTGAGGCCTCTCCTCCTCTTCTGGGTGCATTAGTCGGTGCACTTGTCGTATTTTGGCTTTCACTTGATTTGCTGTTTTCTTGGCTCCTCCCTGGCGTCTCAATCATTTCCGCTGCTCCTGCTCCCTCCGGGCTCCCTCCTGGTGAATCAGCATCCTCTGTGTCCTCATCTCTATGTGGTTGTATCCTTCTCTCTGTTGGGACTCAGCTGCAGTGGTTCAGATGGTACCACGTCTGGCTTCCTTTCACTTGGACGGCCGTTCTTGTTGCTTTGGCCACCTCATAGGCCACCTCATTCTCTCCTCGGTTGATCCCACTTCCTCCGGAACACTCGAACGTGGACTAGATCTCCTGGTATCACTGGAAGAGGTCCTTCTGGTCCCCTTGGATCATCAGACGCGGAACCTCTCGTCCTGGTTCAGGTTTCTGCCTACTTTCTGTGAGGCATTCATACTTAGAGACTTATGGCCTCTGTTCTATGAATGCACCATACATCCTCTTACTTCCATCACTCATCACACAACAAACTGACATTCCAGTTGAAGCTGGCGAACCCCTCTCCTTCTGGTTTCCTAAACATAAGACTTGGAAAACAACAGACAAAACATAACAGCATTGACAATGTTATGTGTTATGCATAAACATATTCATGAAAACTGAAATCTGAGACCATGACAATTCCCACTCTCTCTTCACCTGACTCTATGCCTCCAGGATACTTTTCTGCTGGACTCCACAAAAATAAAAGCCCTAAAAAGCTTCCTCATGCTTCCACCCAGTCTTCCCCTTTCGGCCCCAGGTTCTGAGAGGTGTTCCCAAATCATGTCATTTTTTACTTAGTTTCCCATCTGCTCCATTTCAACTGACAATCATGTGCATAACCTTAATCAACATTATCTCTTCTTGAAGTAATTCAACACTGTATATGCTTTCACATCAATTCCTTTAACATGTTTGTTTAGAGTACAATATCCTATCATCTATACCCTATCATCCATTCTTTTTCACATGATGCATTAAAAAATAAAACCAGTAGCCCCCAAACTCAACCCAGTATGTCTATAGTGGAATCTAGTCTTTCTCTCTCTCTCTCTCTCTCTCTGGTTCCACGTCCTCTGTCATGGTGTTTTCAAGCTCACCCATTATTCAGCTGGACCTCACTTCTCGTGAGACTTATGCACCCACCAAAGAGAGACATGAAGATCTTTACCACTGCAGTGTTGTAAGAAGTATACCACCAGCCTGGTGTATCTTGATGTACACTCAGTCTCCAGAATGCAGCCCAAGCCCTTCCATTTCTGGCTGTTTTTTCCTGAGGACATACACACTAACACATGGGTTACTCCCTGACAACAGACTTTCTTCTTATAGCAAGATCACTAAATCTTAATTTTTAATAACAGCCCTATGTAACCATTCTGCCTCAAATACCTGGCCTCCTGCCACAGAAATATTCATAATGATAGTCAAATGATGGTCCCTACAGCAACTGCTGTAAAATAACATGTAATCAGTCAAGTGTCTTCCAGTTGGAAGAATATCCAATCCAAACAAAACTAAGTCATAAGTTTCTTAAACTTTTGCTCTAGTGTTCAAAATGACACCACTTATTACTTTTACCATAATTTAGGTATGTGAATTGTTCTATTTACTTTAGAATTGTCCCTATATTTTACACAGCCAGCTATCTTTCCTTTTCTGTGAGTTATCTCCTCTAAAAATATACATAGTTTCTAGAAATAACACCCCTTCACTACCATAACCTTCATTTATGAGTTCCCTCATATCCCCAATGTAGTCACAGTTTTTCTAACCAATAACACATAAGTCACTACTGATAATTTCCTTCCATTGTTTGATTCATACTTAAAACATTCTTAAATCAATTTATATCATTTATATCAGTAACAGTCCCTCCTCAGGAACATATACACAACCTTATGTTCCTCAAAACAAAAATAAATTGACCAAACGAGAAAAAGAGAAACATAAATTATAATAACTGCTCATTTGCAATAAATTACCACTATTTGTAATGTAATTAAACCTGGGGAAAACGTCCATCCGTTTCATTCTATGCCAATGTTATTGTTGGTCTCTTTCTTCTTCATCCTTGGGTATCATCGCACAACAGACTACCTTTTTATTCAATTACTTTTTATCATTACACTTCCAATGACATTATAAAACAAAAGAAACAAAAAACCTTTAATCTAATATTCTGTAAGTTTTGTCAACCACCTTGTCTCAGGATTAGTTTCCAGAGCTTCCCTAGGCCTATTAAATTTAAACAGTTCTATATCCAAATAACTAAACAGTTCTTTTTTTAAATACATTTTCCAACCCAATATTCAGGATAACAGTCCTTAGTGTTTACTTTAACTCAAATTTGACCTTATCTATTCAATACACATCATCCCTTTAATAATTAACATTTATACTAAACACTTTCATTACCAGTAATATCTATCTTCCAAATAGCCCTTTTGTCTCAGTTTCTCTCTCATGAGTGGCCTGGTAATAAAAGGTCAGTACCCCAATTCCTTTTAGTCATTATTCCAGCAAATATAATTTCAGCATGTCTATTTTTAGATACAGTTCACAGGTCATCAGACACAGTTGTCCCTCACTATTCAGTCGGTTAGGGTGGGTTTGAGCTCCACACCCACTTGTAGTGATATTCTCTCCCATGCCTTAAAGCATTCTGACGTCACCTTTTATGATAACTCCCTTATTCTACTGGTGATCTCTCAGATGAATTACAGATGAGGTATTAATCAACAAAACCCTCACAGAAACCCACACTCCAATAAACCCTTTGGAATAACTTTCAACACTTTTTATATGCAGAATGAACAAAGCACATTTGTGTATTTACCCAAAGACCATAACCCCAAGGAACTGATAATTTTACCTATGAACTCATGTTATATCAAAATTAAAATTAAAATACAACCTATTTGAATAAGTTATTCAATTTAAGGGTACAACTCTTCATAATTTTCCCAGGGACATAATAGATTTTCAAAGTAATTATACAGTTTGAATAGAGTCTGGTGTCTTTCAATCATTTTATAATTCAATCCCACCTGTTCCAACAATTTCTAGTAAAAGGTGATCAGTCTTTCACAGGAAATTCTTAGGATTCAGGGCATTTTGACACCATTAATATGTTTCCACTCCCCCTTTCTTTAGGAACAACTTAAATACATTTTTCAAAAACATTTCCATCTTTTGCATACCCAATTTGAAACTGAATTGGAAAAAACCCTTCCAATAAATCTACTAATGCATATTCATTCCCAGTACATGGTGTACTTACTAGTGAACCATAAGCCAATAACACAAAGGGACTGGACTCACTTATCCAGAACTCCATTTTTAGCCTTATCCAGATATTTTTATTTTTAAAGCGGCTGACTTTAACTAACTGCTTTCCACAGTAATGCAGTCTCCAATGACAATTTTGACCAGAGAAGATTAAAAACCCTTTTTTTTTCTTATTCTTTCTGGAAAAGAAAGTGTACATATCGTTAATATTCACAATGTTACCTTTTAGTCAGCAAACCAATAATTTTACTTATCCATAGATTTTATTCTAAAGCGTCTTTAACAGTTCCAGAGAATTGTGGTATAGAATGTCTAACAATTAAAATTCCATCGGTACTCTACTAGAAGTTAGGTAAAAACATGATCTAATACTTTTTCCATCACATATAAACTGTAATCTCTATGAACCACTCATTGATCAATCAGAGACTATACACCGCCATGTGAAAATTCCATACCCACTAACCTCAAACCAATTAGTTGTTTGTTATTTTGACAAGGATACAAACTCTTGTATAGCGACATTTCCTGCTATTGCACTAAGTTCTAGTGTCACCTTACACTAATTTTCCCAACCCCCGCTATAACCATATCCAAAACAGGGAGCTATATTCTTATTTGTTCTTAGATATTGTCAATAGTTCTGCTAATCACCCGCACGTCTGCGAGGACGAGAGAAACCACATTTGTGCTTCATCATAATGTATTTTCTTATGATAGAATGTTGACATCAGAACGCCTGCAAATCGAGCTTCACATTTTGGTCCCATGCGACTGTGCCTCCCTTATTCTATTTATCCTGTTTATCAGGTAATAGTGTCCTCCATTATCCAGTTTTTCATATTCAATCCGAATTCGGTAGAACTAATGTGCGCTTCTTTCAATGACTCCATGGCTTTTTTTAAAAATCCCTCAATGCTATGGAGAAACAGTCCTTTTGTTTTCATGCCACTATTTATTTATTTATTTTTCCTAAATACTCCCATGTATTATACACCTTTTATTTACTATTTTTCCGAGGTAGAGCTAATCTCCTTTCCAATTAATAATTCATTTGTCACATCACTTAATTTCTTTTATCGAAGCCTACTCTATATAGTACAGACATTATTTCTGAATACTACAGATGACTTAATGTCTTATTCTAGTACAGTACTTCAAATATCACTATGTTTTTCCCTTTACAGATATAATTATTTATTCATTTTATTCGTTTGGTTTGTTGTTACAGTTCTAATCAATTTTTAAGATTACATTTACATTACATTTAAGTCATTTAGCAGACGCTCTTATCCAGAGCGACTTACAAATTGGAAAGTTCATACATATTCATCCTGGTCCCCCTGTGGGAATTGAACCCTGGTCCCCCCGTGGGAATTGAACCCTCAACCCTGGCGTTGCAAGCGCAATGCTCTACCAACTGAGCCACACGGGACCACTGCCCGCTCCGTTAAGATCTCTATCTAACGTCTTACTTTTACCTTTATTTATTTATGTTGTCTATACTTTCTTACCTCTTCTCTATATTCTTATTGTTTGATCCTATGGTCAATCTACTAGTGAGACAAGCCTCAGTATTTTTTACACCCCTCTCTGCCCTTCAGACTATTTTTAGACCGTAGTTTCTGTGAACACAGAGTGACTAGCACCTGTTTTTTCCCCTTACTCCGTTTACACTGTTTATGAATTCTTAATGTGTCCTGGATTTTACCTATTTATCACTCTTTATCTTAGCTAACCTAGATTCGTTTTAACGTTATAGTACAATTTCAGTTTATTGGCAATTCTGTTTTCTCTTTTGTTACCTACTTCCTATCCGTCCTTATACTATTCGGTTAACGCCTTTTTAAGTATTTTTATTTATTATTTGTTTTGACACCTTTTTGTTATTCTTACCGCGGTCTCTTACCACTTTATCACATCAGTGTTTTTATCCTTGCTTATAACTTCTTTTACTTCGATGTTTCTTAACTTCATTCCATCTGCCTAATAGCAGTTAACTGCACCCTTCTACAACTCTATACTCTATTCACAGGAAGGCTGCGCGCTCCCTCTTCTGGACGTTCTGCCTACACACACACAACCTGTCTTTCCTTATTCCTAATGTTCTATCTTTACACAGATCCACTCATTCTCTTACAGTATTTTCATACATTCGTTTATTTTTCCATTCGTTCATTCAATCACTTTGTTTTTACCTAAAAACAACTTACAGTCTGTCTTTATTGACGTAATCCATTTCTTCAACATAAGCCTAGACTGATAGGATTTCTACGATATGACGAGACTACTGTCTAATCGGATCAGCTTGTCTTCATATCCTATTCACCCCCCAATACTGATCTTTTCTTCTATTTTAGAGTAGTATTGTGGCGTGACCTACTGAATTACAAAACCCCGTTAGCTAGACAGAGCGTTTTTTATTCGCAGGATTTCTTTTGCATTTGAACGCCGCACAATCGGGCAAACGTTTTTCCTGCAACCTAAATATTTCACCCGTACAGTCCTCCTTTCAGAGCGGTAACCATGAATATTTATTTAACTACTGATTTATGTTTTAACCATATAAGCTACTTTTGCAGTTGAACGCCGCACAATCGGGCAAACGTTTTTCCTGCGTCCTAAATATTCATCCGTTCAGTCCCCCGTTCTGGGGCGGTAGCCATGAAATATTTATTTACTAAATATCCACCCACAGATTATTCTGCCGTGAATATCCCACCCAAGCAGACCTCTTTAAAAATGTTCCTTTTTTAAAGAGCGGTATCGTGGCTTCCTAACTACTTATTTATGCAGTTCTCTATTATTTTTAGAGCCGTTATTCATAAGTAACCTGTCCAAGCATTCCTTCTACTAATTTTATTGAAGAGGTATCACAGGATTTTCTACCTACATTATCTGTCCCTTATTATAGCCAGCCATCTCAGCCAGATGCGCAAACAACCGCATCATTTAAGCTACACATTCGAACGGTCTGATCAGAACGAGCGCATGCATGCCCACTCCGCTAAACACCTAACACAAGCAAAGTTCACAGCGCCTATTCACTCAGTCTCTATACTACATGCGCATACATTTATATTTAATACAATTCCCCAAATTACACATACATGCAAATTCATTGAATTCAAAAGTTCTTTAGTATTTACTGGTTTCTTTTTAGGAAATTTGAAAGAGAGACTTACATGGCGCCCCTCTCGCTGAGACAGGATCTCTGAAGCAATCTACACAAACATTTCAACTATTGTAAGAACTTGCTTACCTTCTTATAATTGGGCGGCCACCCTTGTTTGTCAGATTGTCCAAAGAAACTATCTCCAGCCCTGAACGCCATTCCTCAGTCCCTGTCCCTCCTGGCAAGCTCGCCAAATATGTCGTGGAAAATCGGTTCAAACCATAACACTTACAAGAACTTGTAAATTCAAATAGACTTTTAATACTATGTATCACAAGCCGGAACGATCCGCGGATCCCACCTCTTCCCAGAGCACTGGTTCGCTCTTTATACACATCCACACACATGAGATCATTACATACATTAATTAAATTACTTCTCCTATGGTCATCTGCCACCATTATCCTTCATTTCAGGCTTCCTGCTTGTCTACGCCCAATAACGCCTGTATCCGCTCTTGATTAGATTATAATGGGGGCAGGACCCCCTTGTCCCCTAAAATTAATATATGTCTATCTTGCCCTAAGCACTTATGGCCTTTACCCTAAGCACTTATGGCTGTTCCTGTCAATTTTATCTTCATAATGGTGTCCTGCTTTTTCCATACATGTACTTTAAAGCACGTATGACTTTGGCCATCTGCTAATCTTTGGTTTCCTGTATTTACCAGAATGGCAAATGCACTCACGTCTGCCTTCTTCTCCTATTTTCTAGTGTACACCTGTCTATTGTTTAATAGTGTGATATCTACCTACATATGTATCAATTACTCCTACAGGAGCAATTTCCAAACGCCTGTAGGTACCACGCTCATCTGTACAAACAATAGTATGCAAGTATAAGCACCATGGGACCACGCACCCGTGATACCGCTCAGGAAACAGACGCGTTCTGTCTCCTAGAGATTAACATACTTTGTTGCGAAAAGTGCAAATCAATCCCAGAACAACAACAAAGGACCTTGTGAAGATGCTGGAGGAAACAGGTACAAAAGTATCTATATCCACAGTAAAACAATTTCTATATTGACATAACCTGAAAGGCCGCTCAGCAAGGAAGAAGCCACTGCTCCAAAACTGCCATAAAAAAGCCAGACTACAGTTTGCAGCTGCACATGGGGACAAAGATCGTACTTTTTGGAGAAATGTCCTCTGGTCTGATTAAACAAAATTATAACTGTTTGGCCATAATGACCATTGTTATGTTTGGAGGAAAAAGGGGGAGGCTAGCAAGCTGAAGAACACCATCCCAACCGTGACGCACGGGAGAGATATCATCATGTTGTGGGGGTACTTTGCTGCAGGAGGGACTGGTGCACTTCACAAAATAGATGGCATCATAAGGAAGGAAAATTATGTGGATATATTGAAGCAACATATCAAGACGTCAGTCAGGAAGTTAAAACTTGATTGCAAATGGGTCTTCCAAATGGACAATGACCCCAAGCATACTTCCAAAGTTGTGGCAAAATGGCTTCAGGACAACAAAGTCAAGGTATTGGAGTGGCCATCACAAAGCCCTGACATCAATCCTATAGAACATGTTTGGGCAGAACTGAAAACACGTGTGCGAGCAAGGAGACCTACAAACCTGACTCGTTACCAGTACCTTGTTCATAAAGGAAGAGTTGACAAAACTAAATCTAAACTCAAATCTTTATTCACACTTTGTCCTCTTGTTGAATGCTTTAGGATCGGAAATCTGACGAGAGAGAGAGAGAGAGAGAGAGAGAGAGAGAGAGAGAGAGAGAGAGAGAGAGCATAAGGGACATTTAATCCCCCAGTGTTTGTCTATGAGAGACCCGGTGATGTTAACCTCAATAGGTCTCACATTACACTTAGCTGCTCCTTCCTTTCACTCATACCACAGGAAGTGATGCGTACCCTCACTGGCCCCTCCTCTACCTCAGACCCAAATCATATTCTCCTTATAAGGTGCTTCTCACAAAAGGGGTATGTGATCAGTGCAATGCCAAGACAGGAAGGGGTGAATAACATCATGAGAAAGGCAATTTTGATTTATCTCTTTATCTCTTTCTATGTGATCAGTATTATGCAATTGTCTACTGCTGGGCACACCCTTTAAACAAAAAAATACCAAATCACTAACACACACAACAGAGATCTAAGTTAAGAGAGGCCAAAAGAGGCAACTGATCCTCTGCGGCCATTAAACAGTTGTGTTTTTACTTCTAACTCTCTAAGCACACCCTGTACCACTGAGCTGTGTGGCCTAGAGAGCTAGAGTGGCCCTGAGGTACAACTAACAAACACTACAGAGATATTTACTGATTTACATTTCAATACATGTAATTTATCTACAGAGATACAATATAGCAAGATTTAAACTTGTTTTGAAAGATATGGCAAATCAATATATTCAAAGATATGGCCAACCAATTTTCCTCCTCTTCCATCCTCCTCCACGTTGTCATCTTGTAGCAGCATACACTACATGGGAGTCCAGCTCTTTCTCTCTTCTCCTCTCCATCTTCCTCTTCTTGGAGGTGAAATTCAGAGCGGCATAATTCAATGCATCTGGATCTTGGATCTGTGGATTTGCAAACATCATGAAATAGGCTACGGTTGTAATTTTCACCATTTCTGAATTGCTTATATTTCAGTATTTAATCATACAGCATTTACCTGATCATTTTGTAGTTGTCTTTGAGAATCAGGTTCTGAATATAACATAAAAGAGAGACGAGAGAACAGATTAATGGATCATTCTATTCTAGTGTACACACTGACTCTTCAGTGTACAGTACGTCATGGAAAAAACATCTAAATTAAAGGTATAGTTCACAGGCCACATATAATCATGAAATTATATGCTCCTACCTGTGTTTTGTCTTTTTGCATCTTGTATGATCTTGAGGACCAAGATGAGGATGACTATCAGGAGGACAGCAGTCACAACACCCAGGATCTCAACCAGGGGAAAGGGGTACATGATGGGTTCATCATCCTCTCCTACAATACCGATTGTTCCATTACACTACCACCCATCACAAACAGTGGGAAGAGGTTCATTGATCTATCATACTCTTATCATAAAAAATGTATTTAGAATCACAAGTATAAAAACTATACCCATTTAATCTAACAATTATTAGCTCATATTGAAGATATGGGTTAAAATTGATGTTTGAAATTATTTTCACCATACAATAACAGACTAAACATACCTTCACAACATTTCTCTGGCTCTTTGTCAGACTCCTTGTAACCTTGTGGATGAATAGGACAGTTGAATATTCCTACTTCATAAAGTTGATTGAAAGTTAACTTGTAGTAGTCACAGCTGAGAAATGATTGAAAAGATTACCTGGAACCATCAGGAAAGTCATGTTGGTGAAGATGAAGTATTTATCGTACATTCCACAGCAGTACAAACCAGAATCAGCTACATCCACCTCTGTGATTTTGAGGAAGGTTATTCCATTGTTGATGAACATTTCCATATGGCTGGGCTGAAAACCATTGTGATGCTTGACATACGGCTGAGAGCTGTACATCGACGCGATGCACAGAGGCTCTGAGACTTTAACTTGTTTGAACCAAGCAACGTGTCCTGGATCTTTAAGGACATAAGTGCACTGCAGGGTGACATTATCCCCAGGATGGACCACCATTGATGGTGGCGGAGAGAACAAGATGACAGGGGTCAAACCTGAAGGAGAGAAAAGAGATTTAGAAACATAACTTTCTGTGTAATTCTTATGGAATGTATATCTGGTGTGATTGAATAAAAAGCTATTGTTCACACACACAATCTTTTGCACACTAGACACAGTCACAACTATTTGACAGACGAAATCTATTAAAATCTGAAATGAAGATAAAGTATCTTACAGAAGCCGTAGAGGACCAGAGCTGGTACATATATGCATGCCATTCTGTGTGTACATCTACACTGCCAGACCATTAAGGAAGGACTGAATCTTCAAATATGAGAGATGAAAGTAACTTGTAATTATGGGCGGTACATAGTGTGACAACCATATAGCTGCATACACCACAGATTGATAACAAGCCACGGGTTTTCCACTCTTGCATTTGGTTTGAGAGAGAGAATGCAAAGATATTTTAGTTGTAGACTGTCGTATATCATTATCATAGAGGTTCCCAGAATATAGAATTGTAAATACTCAGAATTTATCAAATGTATTGCAGTAGACCAGTTGGTCACACATAGTGTCCATTTTAAAGTAATAATCTTTGGAAAAAAAAGTTTGGATGAAAGCAAATATTTCAAATCTGAATCTGTTTTCTCAATGATAATGCTCAGCATGGTTAGATTGCATACTTACACTACCTGTCAAAAGTTTTAGAACATCTACTCATTCAAGGGTTTTTCTTTATTTTTACTATTTTCTACATTGTAGAATAAGAGTGAAGACATCAAAACTATTAAATAACACATATGGAATCATAGAGTAACCCAAAAAATGTTAAACATCAAAATCTATTTTATATTTGAGATTCTTCAAATAGCCACCCTTTGCCTTGATGACAGCTTTGCACACTCTTGACATTCTCTCAACCAGCTTCACCTGAATTTTTTTCCCAACAGCCTTGAAGGTGTTCCCACATATGCTGAGCAGTTGTTGGCTGCTTTTCCTTCACTCTGCGGTCCGACTCATCCCAAACCATCTCAATTTGGTTGAGGTCGGGTGATTGGGGAGGCCAGGTCAAATGATGCAGCACTCCATCACTCTCCTTCTTGGTCAACTAGCCCTTACACAGCATGAAGGTGTGTTGAGTTATTGTCCTGTTGAAAAACAAATTATAGTGCCACTAAGCCCAAACCAGATGGGATGGCGTATTGCTGCAGAATTATGTGGTAGCCATGCTGGTTAAGTGTGCCTTGAATTCTAAATAAATCACAGACAGCATCATCAGATATCAGTCTGTCTCTGTGGATGGTTTGTCCTCCTGTTTTAGGACCACTATTGTTTTCACTATATATTTTACCTCTTGGTGATGTCATTCGGAAACATAATGTTAACTTTCGCTGCTATGCGGATGACACACAGCTGTACATTTCAATGAAACATGGTGAAGCCCGAAAATTGCCCTCGCTGGAAGCCTGTGTTTCAGACATAAGGAAGTGGATGGCTGCAAATGTTCTACTTTTAAACTCGGGCAAAACAGAGATGCTTGTTCTAGGTCCCAAGAAACAAAGTGATCTTCTGTAGAATCTGACAATTAATCTTGATGGTTGTACAGTCGTCGCAAATAAAATTGTGAAGGACCTCGGCGTTACTCTGGACCCTGATCTTTTGACGAAAATATCAAGACTGTTTCAAGGACAGCTTTTTTCCATCTACGTAACATTGCAAAAATCAGAAACTTTCTGTCCAAAAATGATGCAGAAAAATGTATCCATGCTTTTGTCACTTCTAGGTTAGACTACTGCAATGATCTACTTTCTGGCTACCCGGATAAAGCATTAAATAAACTTCAGTTAGTGCTAAACACGCCTGCTAGAATATTGACTAGAACCAAAATATTTTATCATAATACTCCAGTGCTAGCTTCTCTACACTGGCTTCCTGTTAAGGCAAGGGCTGATTTCAAGGTTTTACTGCTAACCTACAAAGCATTATATGGGCTTGCTTTTACCTATCTTTCTGATTTGGTCCTGCCGTACATACCTACACGTACGCTACGGTCACAAGACGCAGGCCTCCTAACTGTCCCTAGAATTTCTAAACAAACAGCTGGAGGCAGGGCGTTCTCCTATAGAGCTCCATTTTTATGGAATGGTTTGCCTACCCATGTGAGAGACGCAGACTCGGTCGCAACCTTTAAGTCTTTATTGAAGACTCATCTCTTCAGTAGGTTCTATGATTGAGTGTAGTCTGGCCCAGGAGTGTAAAGGTGAACAGAAAGGCACTGGAGCAACGAATCGCCCTTGCTGTCTCTGCCTGACCGGTTCCCCTCTCTACACTGGGTTTCTCTGCCTCTAATCATATTACAGGGGCTGAGTCCCTGGCTTACTGGTGCTCTTCCATGCGGTCCCTAGGAGGGGTGCGTCACTTGAGTGGGTTGAGTCACTGACGTGATCTTCCTGTCTGGGTTGGCGCCCCCCTTGGGTTGTGCCGTGGCGGAGATATTTGTGGGCTACACTCAGCCTTGTCTCAGGATGGTAAGTTGGTGGTTGAAGATATCCCTCTAGTGGTGTGGGGGCTGTGCTTTGGCAAAGTGGGTGGGGTTATATCCTGCGTGTTTGGCCCTGTCCGGGGGTATAGTCAGACGGGGCCACAGTGTCCCCCGACCCACCCCTATCTCAGTCTCCAGTATCTATGCTCCACTAGCCTGTGTGCCGAGGGGCTATGGTCAGTCTGTTATATCTGGTGTAATTCTCCTATCGTATCTGGTGTCCTGTGTGAAATTAACTATTCTCCCTCTAATTCTCTCTGTCTCCCTCTCACCCTCCCCTCCCTAAGGACCTGAGCCCTAGGATCATGCCTCAGGACTACCTGGCCTGATGACTCCTGGCTGTCCCCAGTCCACCTGAGAATGACACAAATATTAATTTTCACAAAGTCTGCTGCCTCAGTTTGTATGATGGCAATTTGTATATACTCCAGAATGTTATGAAGAGTGATTAGATGAATTGCAATTAATTACAAAGTCCCTCTTTGCTATGCAAATTAACTGAATCCCCCCCAAAAAATGTCCACTGCATTTCAGACCTGCCACAAAAGGACCAGCTGACATCATGTCAGTGATTCTCTCGTTAACACAGGTGTGAGTGTTGACGAGGATGAGGCTGGAGATCACTCTGTCATGCTGATTGAGCTCGAATAACAGACTGGAAGCTTCAAAAGGAGGGTGGTACTTGGAATCATTGTTCTTCCTCTGTCAACCATGGTTACCTGCAAGAAAACACGAGCTGTCATCATTGCTTTGCACAAAAGGGCTTCACAGGCAAGGATGTTGTTGCCAGTAAGATTGCACCTAAATCAACCATTTATCGGATCATCAAGAACTTCAAGGAGAGCGGTTCAATTGTTGTGAAGAAGGCTTCAGGGCGCCCAAGAAAGTCCAGCAAGTGCAAGGACCGTCTCCTAAAGTTGATTCAGCTGCGGGATCGGGGCACCACCAGTACAGAGCTTGCTCAGGAATGGCAGCAGGCAGGTGTGAATGCATCTGCCCGCACAGTGAGGCGAAGACTTTTGGAGGATGGACTGCTGAGGACTGGGGTAAAGTCATTTTCTCTGATGAATGTGGTCACTCCTCAAGAGGCTGGTGGACAAACAAAAACCCACAAATTCTGACAAACTCCAAGCATTGATTATGCAAGAATGGGCTGCCATTAGTCAGGATGTGGCCCAGAAGTTAATTGACAGCATACCCGGGCGGATTGCAGAGGTCTTGAAAAAGAAGGGTCAACACTGCAAATACTGACTCTTTGCATCAACTTCATGTAATTGTCAATAAAAGCCTTTGACACTTATGAAATGCTAGTAATTATACTTCAGTATTCCATAGTAACATCTGACAAAACTATTTAAAGACACTGATGCAGCAAACTTTGTGAAAATGTATATTTGTGTCATTCTCAAAACTTTTGGCCACGACTGTACTACTGTGGAAGCACGCACTCAAATGTGGTAGAATTAGGAAAAGGAACCACTCTCAATGTAAAAGGTATAGTACTGAGAAATGTATTTTGATATTTTCAGACATTCAAAGATATCAGGATTTATACACAAAGAGCAGCGAAAAAAGTGACAATTTGGATACGGACATACAGAATATTCAACACCGATTTTCTGACATATAAACACTCTTTTCAGGTTCAGAGTCCAACAGTAAGACTGTGCTTCAGCAGCCTGTGTATGAGTCAGTCCAGCCAGGAGACTCTGGGACTCTGAACTATACAATACACGTTGAGACTTGTGCAAGGGAACACAGTGTCTATTGGCTCAGGAGAATCCCGTCTAGGAATTATTTACACCCATGGAGACAGGAGTAGGGCTTTTGTGGTGACGCTATTATCGCCACACCGACGGTCACGAGTCATTAAGGCAGTCAAATTCCACGTGACCTTTTAGTCATGGTAATTAGTCTTGTCCAAGCTCTGATGCTGCTGATGGTCATTAGTAGCCTACCAAACGTACTAACTGCCTGGTACTCAGTGTAACAGGGTTGGTTATGTTTCCACTTGCCTCTAAAGAAAGGTGTATTCATTTTTCAAGCATTCTTATTGGTTGGTTCAACTCTGATGACAATAAGGCATGTTGTGATTGGCCCCGCATGCAGATAGGGGGAGATCGCGAACGTCAGGTCTCCCCAGTATGAAAATGTGATGCAAGGGGTAGGTCACGTTCTGAATACTGTTTTCTATTTTCTATTTGACAATGTGTACAAGTTTGCTGTTCATTACTGATTTATACATGTGTATAATGTATAAATGTGGTACCTGTTAGGGATTGAGGGGCTTTCTGGGATATGCTTTGGCATATGATTGCTGTAAATAAGTGTGTTAGCTAGCATACACCGATTTAATGGTCACATAAGACCACTGCTAACACAGTTGTTTTCATGCTACCGATTTTACCATCGACAGCCATCAACATCGTTAAGCCCTGCACAACTAACGTGCTGTTTTCTATTTAACAACAGGTATTTACACAAGTTATATTTTGTATTGTATTTTTATATTTTGTTCACCCAGTATGAAAATGTGATGCAAGGGATTTTACCATCGACAGCCATTAACATCGTTAAGCCCTGCACAACTAACGTGCTGTTTCCTATTTAACAACATAAATAAATACTGCTCAACTGGGACCACTGGCTGGGGTGATTTATTTGGACAAAACACAACGCAAGGAGAGTACGATTTACATATGTTACATCAGCACTCTATTGTCCCTCTAATCACTCTGACATTAATACAAATGTATTCATGAGATCCCATAAGCTCATGTTGCGCGACATTTCTATAGGCTATACAATTGTGTGAGAAAACAGAGAAATGGCCTCTATTAAAAAGAGGAGGATCCCATCAGCTTTCTATAGGTTAGGCCTAAAATATATATTTCTCAACTGTCCTAATATTAACTCTCCTGCTGTGTTTCCGGTCGAATTGGACCGATTTGCAAGTTCTCTCTCTGAAAAATGTAGTTAATTTAATCTGATTGTCAAAAGGTTCCTTGACTTTGTCCACACATGGCATTTGAGCACACAAAATACATTTTGATGATTTTCATTACAAATCGTTTTTTTAATTTAACTTTTGTACACCTGTGGGGTTCCCGGTCAAAAATGACTGGTCATTAGAAATGAATGGATGAGACTACAATTAGTGTATAAAATTGAGTTGAGTTCAGCCCATTCATCAGATGGACACACTTCCTGTGAGAAAGATCCAATCACATGATGGAGAGCCATGTGAGTGAGAGGTGCTTTGGAGCACGCAGCGCTTCGGCAGAAGGGAATTAAAATTATTATATAAAGCCCAATGACACAACGGCCACTGGTCGCAAAAGGCATGGATTTGTGCTCATCAAATGCTGGTAGATACAGTTTGGCACCAAGCTGAACATTCATGGTAAATATGTTATGCTTGTATATTAACAATATACAAACATGACCCTTAGTTATTACAATGTATTAGCCAATACTATATTATATACATTTATAAAAATGTGGAAATATAAAAGGTTTATTCTTTCAGGTGGTGACATTCAAGTGGCGACTGAAGCAGATATGAGAACTGGATTTCTCCTCTGCTGTCTGACCATCATCTTCATCATCTACACCACCAGGAAATAGATTCATTTAATGATTCAGATTCTCAACCTTCAGCTGTTACAAACACAAATGCGGTTTACTGTCTGTTCAACTGTTTCAGTGCTCGTCAGCTTAGGTCACATAATGTAAACATAAAATGCCATTTCGTCAGCCTTTTGATATGTTGATGAAGCAGATTCGCTAGTAATAATTTTTTGTGTATTTCTGTTCAAACTGTCAATAAAGAAATTATTTTTAAAAAATTCAATTTTTTATTCAATACTGGCCAACACTACACAGTAGTTAAAGTCTGATACGTAAACATACTCAAACAAGACTGATGGGAAGTATTTCACGGCCGATGTCTCAGACACTTCTCCACCCTGCCCTCTCCCTCTTCCACGGTCTGATTTGTTTATTGAGAAGCTCAATGCAGCGTAATTTTCGGTGTCCATGTTCAGATTCTAAAATAAAGACAAGGAGATACATACTTTATCCTCAATGACTAAATTAGCTAGTGACCTATATGAAGCATGAGATTTTATTGAGAATGTGAAGCAGTATAACGTCAATTAAAAAATATAATGCCAAATTACTCACTTGGACTGTGGATGAAGAGTCCATATCACCACTAATTTAAAATAAAACACACATTTTTAGTGTATTCTTGTTTGGCATTCATACAAAATATAATATAATATGGCATTCAAACTGTATATCATATATTGTGTACAATGTATAACAATGTCAAACTTCATCACACTACTTTAACGATCCCGACGAGAAGGATATACTGCCTTCCCAGGAACAGGCTCAAATCCCTGTCATTTGTGTGAAGAAAAGGGGGCGCAGGTCGGGTTGCCTTCTTTGAATCCGTAGGCAAGCGAGTAAACTCCCACTGCCATCCGTTCAACTGGCTAACATGCAATCATTGGAAAATAAAATTGATGACCTACGATTACGATTATCCTACCAACAGGACATTAACTGCGGTAACATCATATGTTTCACCGAGTCGACAATGATAATATAGAGCTGCTGGGATTTTCCATGCACCGGCAGAACAGAGAGGCACTGAGTTCTGCCATAAAAAGCCAGACTACGGTTTGCAGCTGCATAAAAGATTGTACTTTTTGGAGAAATGTCCTCTTGTCTGATTAAACAAAAATATAACTTTTTGGCCATAATGACCATCGTTATGTTTGGAGGAAAAAGGGGGAGGCTTGCAAGCCGAAAAACACCATCCCAACCGTGAAGCATGGGTGTGGAAGCATCATGTTGTGGGGGTGCTTTGCTGCAGAAGGGACTGGTGCACTTCACAAAATAGATGGCATCATGAAGAAGGACAATTATGTGGATATATTGAAGCAACCTCTCAAGACATCAGTCAGGAAGTTGAAGCTTGGTCGCAAATGGGTCTTCCAAATGGACAATGACCCCAAGCATGTTTCCAAAGTTGTGGCAAAATGGCTTAAGAACAACAAAGTCAAGGTATTGGAGTGGCCATCACAAAGCCCTGACCTCAATCCTATAGAAAATGTGTGGTCAGAACTTAAAAGCATGTGCGAGCAAGGAGGCCTACATCCTGACTCAGTTACACCAGCTTTGTCAGGAGGAATGGGCCAAAATTCACCCAACTTATTGTGGGAAGCTTGTGGAAGGCTACCCAAAACGTTTGACCCAAGTGAAACAATTTAAAGACAATGCTATCAAATACTAATTGAGTGTATTTAACTTCTTTGGGGTACCCCGCCCCCTTCTTCTCAATTTCCGCCTAAAGACAAACCCTAATCTAACTGCCTGTAGCTCAGGCCTAGAAGCAAGGATATGCATATTCTTGGTATCATTTGAAAGGAAACACTCTGAATTCTGTGGAAATGTGAATTGAATGTAGGAGAATATAACACAATAGATCTGGTAGAAGAAAATACAAGGAAACAAACATACTTTTCCTGTTTTTTATTGTTGCTGCACCATCTTTCAAATGGCCAAGAACAGCCAAACATACAGACAGGATGCTGTGGATGATTTGAATGAAGAACATAAGATGGCAACAATAGCTGAGCAAAGTTTTAGACAGATAACTTCAAAAATGAACGAGCTACATGACATTGAACATGAAGTCACCCAGGTGTCCCACACAAATGTACCCAAATGTACCCAAGTGGCCAAATCGGTACAGTGATACATTTTGAAGGAAAGAACTATATACAAAATACATAAATTCTATTCTAACACACCCCCCAAAAAGAAATATATATATGAAAAAAATAATTAAAAAAATAAATAATAATAAACAAACAAATAACAAGGGTAACTATTTACACATTTTTTATTTACAATATTGTGAAGACCCTCAGTCCTCTACACAATATTGTGCTGCCGGTGCCATGGCCCATAGCAGTCTCTTTCTGCTGTAAAGCAGAGGCTTACTGAACAGGTGGTGCAGGTGATGGGGCATTTCCTGTGACAAAGGGCACAATGACGTCTCCCTACTGTGCCCTTTTTGCCCTTTGGCACATTCATGCCTGCAGAGATGAATCTGGGCAGGTGAACACCACTGGTTGGAGCAGAAGGTGCTGCAGTGGACTTGCTGTAGCTAGCAAGCTCCTGGATGAGCAGCTCCCTGAAGGCTAGCTGTGAGATGGGGGCTGTCCACAGCTCTTGGCCATTTCCTTCTGGAGGATGAAGGAATTCATCACAGCAATGTCAATGAAATGATAGAAAAATGTTTTGTACCATTTCATGGTCTTGTGAAGAACATTGTAGTATCCTATCAGCGCATCTGACAGGTCCACACCTCCCATGCTCTTGTTGTAGTCCTTCACAGCAGCTGGAATGGGGACATTTTTTGTGGTCCATGCCCCGGCACCGTCCTTCACATGCCTGACGACGTGATCTCCACTGAAGGACTTGTGGATACTGGAGCACATGACCACCTCTCTGGTATCGATCCACTTCACAAACAGCAGGCCATCTTCACGGATCCATCGCATGGTACCCCGTTCAGCCCGCTTAGGCATGTCGTTCACCTTGGTCTTTGGAAATCCCACCCTGTTGGTATGAATGGTGCCACAAGCCCACACCTCCCGCTTCCTCAGCTCTGTAAACAGGGTAGGGCTTGTGTAGAAGTTGTCCACAAACAGTTTGTAGCCCTTCCCCAGCAGTTGAAAATCCAATAACTCCATAACGGAATCATAACTCAGTCCATTACCGGTAGCAAAACTGTTTTCCCCTCATAAACAAAAAAATTGCAAGTGTAGGCACACACAGAATCAGCCAAAACAAACAGCTTGTAACCCCATTTGGTTGGTTTGCTACGCATGTATTGTTTGAGGCTGATTCTGGCCTTTGAGGCTACCATCCTCTCATCGATGGACAGGTTCTGGGCGGGCTGAAAATAAGTCTTGCAGGCATCAACGATGCTGGGGTAGAGAGGTTTTATTTTACAGAGCCTATCAAACCTTGGTGTGCCTCTCTTCTTGTCATTCTCCCCATCAACTTCTGGGTCACTGATGTGAAGCGCCCGTGAGATAGTCAGAAACCTTTTAGAAGACATGACAGTCATGGGGAAAGGCAGTTGATAGAGAGCTGACATTTTCCAGTAGTCCCTTAGAGTTTTCAACTTCACCAGCCCTATGTAAATGACCATTGAAAAGTAGCAAAAAAGGTCTGACATGGAAATGGTCTTCCATGCCTCTTTCTTTCCTGCCTGCTTCTTAGCCCCACCAGGGAATCAATAACTGACGAGGTGAAAAACAGTTGAAAAAGTTGAAGGGGGCTGTACTTTGCAGTCATGTCTAGTTGAGGTCCTGACTGCCTTTTGGGTCTAAAAACTGGTGGATTTGGTTCCACATCATCTTCTAACACAGAGTGCCAACGACCCTCTGGCCCTTTGTCTGCAGGTTTCTCTCTTCCCCACCTCCTCTTCTTTGTCACTGACTTCACACCTCTACATGGCCGGGTAGGTGTGGAGCCGGAGACAGTGGGGGTCCGGCTGGATGAACCAGCTTCAGAGGGAGATGGACACCTAGACATTGGCGGCTCATAATCAGAATCACTGCCACTGTGAAAAGATACAAAAAATCAGTAACAATACTTTCACGTATGAGCCCTGTATCAACACGTAAAATTAACAGATATATATAGAGTACAGGGAACATAATCACTATGGTAAAGTGCTGTTCCATTCCATGTTTATGTAAAATACATTTTAAAAATATATCACACACACACAGTATTGCCAAATTGTACTTTACACATTTTATTACAGATTATATTTGTATATATTGCAAATAAAATAAGAAAATCAACAAAAAAATCTCAAATGAATAATATTTCATATTAATTTCAAACAATGACATTAGCATTAGAACTTACCAATCCAGCATGGCATCCTCGCCGTGCATCCTCGCTGTGCAGAAACATTTCTTCCACCTGGGAGTCAAAACTAGC
This sequence comes from Salvelinus namaycush, assembly GCF_016432855.1. Taxonomy (NCBI): domain Eukaryota; kingdom Metazoa; phylum Chordata; class Actinopteri; order Salmoniformes; family Salmonidae; genus Salvelinus; species Salvelinus namaycush. Next base: position 14,521,500 of record NC_052312.1, read on the forward strand.
TTCGCTGAAAGATTCATCTTCCTGAAGAAACTCGGTCTCGCTGTCTCTATCAATTTCCTCTATAATTTGGGTTAAATCTGTATACCTAGACTTTGTTTTAGCTTTTCCTGATTTATTCGCCATAATTTAAATATATAAACTTGTTGAAAATGCTATTGAATATGTACTGCTATGCGTAACACTCGTGGCTCTGTCAAGTAGGATTTGCAATGGCGAATTAACTTCTACTTAGTACTCATCCCGGATCCGGGAGCACCCTCATCAGTAAAAAAGCTGACTAGCATAGCCTAGCATAGCGCCACAAGTAAATACTAGCATCTAAATATCATGAAATCACAAGTCCAAGACACCAGATGAAAGATACACATCTTGTGAATCCAGCCATCATTTCCGATTTTTAAAATGTTTTACAGCGAAAACACAATATGTATTTCTATTAGCTAACCACGATAGCAAAAGACCCAACCGCATATTTTCACCATTTTTTTACCGCATAGGTAGCTATCACAAATTCGACCAAATAAAGATATAAATAGTCACTAACCAAGAAACAACTTCATCAGATGACAGTCTTATAACAGATTTATTGTATAGCATATGTTTTGTTCGAAAAATGTGCATATTTCATAAATCATAGTTTTACATTGCAGCCACCATCACAAATCTCACCAAAGCAGCTAGAATAACTACAGAGACCAACGTGAAATACCTAAATACTCATCATAAAACATTTATGAAAAATACATGGTGTACAGCAAATGAAAGACAAACATCTTGTGAATCCAGCCAATATTTCCGATTTTTAAGTGTTTTACAGCGAAAACACAATATAGCATTATATTAGCTTACTACAATAGCCTACCACACAACCGCATTCATTCAAGGCAACGTTAGCGATAGCGAATAAACCAGCAAAAGATATACATTTTTTCACTAACCTTCTCAAACTTCATCAGATGACAGTCCTATAACATCATATTACACAATACATATATGGTTTGTTCGAAAATTTGCATATTTAGCGGCACAAATCGTGGTTTTACAATGTGAATACGTAGTGAAAATGCAGAAATATTGTCCGGAGAAATCTTGGAGAGGCACCTAATCTAATCAAATAACTAATCATAAACTTTACTAAAAAATACATGTTGGACAGCAAATTAAAGATACACTAGTTCTTAATGCAACCGCTGTGTTAGATTTTTAAAAATAACTTTAGTACGACATACAGCTTACGTTATAGCGAGACAGCGCCCAAAATCAGGGCGGAATATACGTCTAAACATTTGACAGAAATACGAAATAACATCATAAATGGTTCCTACTATTTGATGAGCTTCCATCAGAATCTTGTACAAGTTGTCCTTTGTCCAGAATAATCGTTGTTCGGTTGTAGAATGTCGTCTTCATCTGTCGAATTAGCTAACAAAGCTGGCCATGCGGCACAGAAGTGTCCAACTCACCATAACGCATAACAAAGAAAATACCGAAAATCGCAATAAACTCATATACACTGATATAAGTCGGTTTAAAATAACTAGTTTATGATGTTTTTAACACATATATCAAATAAAATCAGAGCCGGATATATCTAACGTCTATAACGAAAGCTTTTCAGAACGCAATCCTGAGGTCCCTCTCGCGCCAAGCTGAACGGTGAAAAGACTAGACCCACCGTTCCAAGAGGTCTTGTTCGGCCTAACATAGAGCTATACACCCCATTCCACCTCTCACTGCCTACTGACATCTAGTGGAAGGCGTATGCAGTGCATGTAGACCCATAGATTCCATGCAAATTAATAGGATGACCCTGGAACAGAGCCCCCGATTTCAGATTTCTCACTTCCTGATAGGAAGTTTGCGGCAAAATGAGTTCTGTTTTACTCACAGATATAATTCAAACGGTTTTAGAAACTAGAGAGTGTTTTCTATCCAATAGTAATAATAATATGCATATTGTACGAGCAAGAATTGAGTACGAGGCAGTTTAATTTGGGAACGATTTTTTACAAAGTGAAAACAGCGCCCCCCCCTATTGAGAAAAGGTTAACCTCTTTTACGCCAGAGTGTACGACAAAGGCTGGTCTTCGAACGTATAACCATTACATATTGCCATTTACCTCAGCTCATTGGCTATCTTCCAAGCTAGATTTCAAGATGATCAGTGGTCATTGGGCCAAAATACAGTCAATCAACGATAGACCGGTCCTACCATTGGTGCGCAATGAGGTCATTGATTGGTGTCTTCAAATCGGTTTGTTTCGGTCAATACGTCCCGGGAAAATAACCATCATGTATGGTTGTGTTAGTGCATAGTCCCGTGGGAAATCTTAATTGGGCATGGGACACAAGCTAAGGCTTGATCACCCTTTAGCTGGCCACCATTGATGAGGGTATTTAGTGATTAAAGGCCGAAACACCCACTGATTCGAAGGCACACTACTGAGGATGTGTCCCAAAATTGACATCTTAAGAGGACAGAGGGCGCTGTTTTCACTTTGGGGGAAAATCGTGCCCAATTTAAACGGCCTCATACTCAATTCTTGCTCGTACAATATGCATATTATTATTACTATTGGATAGAAAACACTCTCTAGTTTCTAAAACCGTTTGAATTATATCTGTGAGTAAAACAGAACTCCTTTTGCAGCAAACTTCCTGACAGGAACTGAAAAATCTGAAATCTGGGGCTCTGTTCCAGGGTCAGTTTATAAATCTGCATGTAATCTGTGAGTCGACATGCACTGCATACGCCTTCCCCTAGATGTCAGCAAGCAGTGAGAATTGGAATGGAGTTGCTAGGTAGATCTGAGGCAGTATAAAGGCTCTTGGAACGGGTGGTGCAGTCTTTTCAACGTTCGTCATGGCGCAAAGCAGACCTCAGGATGGCATTCTGAAAAGCTCTCGTTATAGGCCTTAGATATATCCGGCTCTGATTTTATTCGATATAGGTGTTAAAAACATCATAATGTAGTTATTTTAAACCGAGTTATATCAGTTTATATCAGTATATTGCGATTTTCGTAATTTTCTTAGTGCTGCGTTATAGTGAGTTGGACACGTCTTCGCCACATGGCTAATGTTTACTGCTAATTCCAAAGTTGAAGGCGACAATCTACAACCGAGCAACGATTCTTCTGGACAAAGGACAACTTGCACAAGATTCTGATGGAAGCTCATCAAATAGTAAGAACTATTTATGATGTTAATTCGTTGTTCTGTTGAAAAATGTTGACCTACTATTCCACCATTAATTTCGGTGCGGTCTCGCTTTAACGCACGCTGTATGTCGTAGTAACGTTAATTTTACCATCCATCATTCCTTCAATTCTGACCAGTTTCCCAGTCCCTGATGATGAAAAACATACCCACAGCATGATGCTGCCACCACCATGCTTCACTGTGGGGATGGTGTTATCGGGGTGATGAGAGGTGTTGGGTTTGTGCCAGACATTGTGTTTTCCTTGATGGCCAAAAAGCAAACATTCAGGGAAATTCTTGAGGGAAAGCTGTTTCAGTCTTCCAGAGATTTGAGACTGGGATTGAGATTCAACTTCCGGCAGGAAAATGACCCTAAGCATACTGCTAAAACAACACTCGAGTGGTTTAAGGGGAAACATTTAAATGTATTGGAATGGCCTAGTCAAAGCCCAGACCTCAATCCAATTGAGAATCTGTGGTATGACTTAAAGATTGCTGTACACCAGCGGAACCCATCCAACTTGAAGGAGCTGGAGCAGTTTTGCCTTGACGAATGGGCAAAAATCTCAGTGGCTAGATGTGTCAAGCTTATAGAGATATACCCCAAGAGACTTGCAGCTGTAATTGCTGCAAAAGGTGGCTCTACAAAGTATTGACTTTGGGGGATAGAATAGTTATGTACTGTACGCTCAAGTTTTCAGTTTTTTCGTCTTATTTCTTGTTTGTTTTTGTAAATCAAATGATACAAACCCCCACAAAATCCATTTTAATTCCAGGTTGTAAGGCAACAAAATAGGAAACATGCCAAGTGGGGTGAATACTTTCGCAAGCCACTCTACTTAAGTTTCAAAAGTAGAAGTAATGTCTTATATTAAGCAAACCAGACAACACGATTTTCTTATTTTTTAAATTTTACTAATAGCCAGGGGCACAGTTCAACACTCAGACAAAATTCCCAAGCAAAGCATTTGTGTTTAGTGAGTCTGCCCGATCAGAGGCAGTAGGGATGACCAGGGATGTTCTTTTGATAAGTGCGTGAATTAGACTATTTTCCTGTCCTGCTAAGCATTCAAAATGTAACGAGTACTTTTGGGTGTCAGGGAAAATGTAAGGAGTAAAAAGTACATTACTTTCTTTAGGAATGTATTGGAGTAAAAGTAAAAGTTGTCAAAAATGTATATAGTAAAGTACAATACAGATACCCCAAAAAACGACTTAAGTAGTACTTAAAAGTATTTTTACTTGAGTACTTTTCACCATTGCTAAAGTTTTCCATGATGAGATTCAAACACACAACCTTTGGACTGCTAGACGTTTGCGTTTTACCCCTACACATCCACTCCGGCCAACCACCCTACTTTTGTTTTTGCCTTAAGTAACCTTCTGTTTTATGTAACCATACCAAACATAGCATTGTTTAAAGATGCATTCCCTATGCATGTGAACACGTCATGGATGCATTATGATTGAAGTAAGCCTACAATTGCACAAAAGTGTGTGTGCTTTTTTAACACTAAATGTGTGGTTATTGTACTAAACAGCAGGTGGCGGTGTACAGGTGTCCCAAACCCCAGGTGTCCACCATATCATTGTACATCATACATTCAAACAAATTCAACCAGACTATTATGAAAACAACAGCAGATAATGTTTTGAAGTATCATAGTGTTTGTCATTGTACACCTCAAACATTGTGCACAACTCTCTAGTCTAGAGCCTGGAGTAGTTTGGTTTTGGTTTTGGTCAGGTATTTTTAGTCTGGCGGTATGGATGGAAAGAGAAGTGGTTTCTGATTGCTGAGAAGAGAGTGTGTGGTTAGATGCGGAGAGAGAGAGCGTGAGAGAGAGAGAGAGAGAGAGAGAGAGAGAGAGAGAGAGAGAGAGAGAGAGAGAGAGAGAGAGAGAGAGAGAGAGAGAGAGAGAGAGAGAGAGAGAGAGAGAGAGAGAGAGAGCGAGGAGAGAGAGAGAGCGAGAGCACTAGGCCAGTCTTCATGTGGTGCAGGTTGCTGGTCTTCAGCAGAGAGAGAGAATGAAAGGATTTTACCTCAGTGGAAAATAACAAGTTCTATCAGTGTCACCATTATCATACACACAAATGTATAAAAACAATGTGTATTTTATTGATTATTTCCCATTCAAGATACAATATAGACATTACAAGTATTTTGAGTTTGGTCAAAAGGGCACCAGTTTCAATGCAGTTTGCATCCTAAATCTTTAGAAATATATGCCCAGGGCCATGGCATCTTAAATTTAAAAAAGTGGTCAAATATTGGGAATCAATTCTAAATAGTAGTTAAAAAAGTAATACAAAATCTGTCAGACTATGATAGGCCCAGTGATGTTCACCTCAGCAGGTCTCACTCAACACTGAGCTGCTCTTTCCTGTCACTCACACCACAGGAAGTGATGCATTCCTCACTGGCCCCTCCTCCTCTACCTCAGGCCCAAGGGGATTTTTGACTACTACAACTATTAACTATATTACATCAGTTCTTTATCAGTGCTACAGTACACTGATATCAACATTAAAACATTTGACACTATCTTCTGGCAGCAGAAACAACATTCGATTATTTGACCTTTAGCTGTCTTCTTATTTCTGGACCTCTTCTGAAGGAAACTCAGTGCAATGTAGTTCAGAGAGTCTGGATCCTGATCCGGATCCTGTAGAAAACATATAATAATATTAGAGCAGTGGTGGGCCGTCAGGGCCAGCAAGGCCTTCTCTGCTGGCCTAAACATCATCAGAATATAAAAAAATATAAAAATATATTTTCCCACAAATATGTATTAAATTATTCCCCAGAGTAAGAGTTATACTCTTCATTTCATAGCTTTCCTCTTGGTTGCACTGCTTCCAGCCCCAGGTTGAGATTTGGAGGACTGGTCTTTATGTTAAATCTTTTATCCAATCATATTCAGCCATCATGTGTTGCCAGGGGTCAAAAATCTGCCCTCAGGCCTTCAGAATCAACAGTGCGGGCGCTTGTAGCTTAAAGTGAATGGAAATGAAAATTTTGTGTCAACCAATCAGCTTTAGAGTTGGCTATTGTACGCCTGCTGGCTGGCTCCAGTGTTACACAGGAGCCAGCTAGCAGGCGTAGTGCGTGCACGTCTTTTGATTGGATTACCAATATTGAGAGGCAGGTCCTATGGGCAGGTCTATGCAGAACTAGGAAACTGAATTTGATAAACTAATTAATTCGCGTACTACTAAGCTGTTTTTTCAATCCACAATGGCGGAAGGAGGAGAAGATATCGATTTGGTCGAGGATATAATTATAACGCCATTCTCAAGACGAACTTTTCAAGAAAAGTTAGACATTGTAAGGAGAGGTCGCCCGACGCCGACATCTAAATGTATAGTGTTGTCACGTTCCTGACCTGTTTTCTTTTGTCTGGTATTTATTTAGTTGGTCAGGGCGTGAGTTGGGTGGGTTTGTCTATGTGTGATTTTCTATGTTGGGATTTTGTGTTCGGCCTGGTATGATTCTCAATCAGAGGCAGCTGTCAATCGTTGTCCGTGATTGAGAATCATACTAAGGCAGCCGGGGTTTCACGTATGTTTTGTGGGTGTTTGTTCCTGTGTCAGTGTTTGTGCCACACAGGACTGTTTCGGTTTTGTCACGTTTGTTGGTTGTTTTGTATTTTGAAGTGTTTTGTTGACTTTCATTAAATAATGAACACTAACCACTCTGCGTTTTGGTCCTCTCCTTCTGTCAGCGAGGACAGCCGTTACAGAAACACCCACCACCAAAGGACCAAGCGGAGTGGAAAAGGGCAGCGACAGCAGCAGAGACAGACACAGGAATGGACATGGGAAGACGTCTTGGACGGCAAGGGTTGCTACACATGGGAGGAGATCCTGGCTGGAAAGGATCGCCTCCCATGGGAACAGCTGGAGGCAGCGAGGAGAGCAGAGGCAACCGGAGAGAGGAACCGGCGGTATGAAGGTACGCGGCTAGCACGGAAGCCCGAGAGTCAGACCCAAACATTTCTTGGGGGGGGGGGCACACGCGGAGTGTGGCAAAGCCGGGTAGGATACCTGAGCCAACTCCCCGTGCTTACCGTGGAGTGAGAGGGCGTCGTACTGGTCAGACACCGTGTTATGCGGTAAAGCGCACGGTGTCCCCAGTACGCGTGCTTAGTCCAGTGCGGGCTATTCCACCTTGCCGCACTGGCCGGGCTAGGTTGGGCATCGAGCCGGGTGTCATGAAGCCGGCCCAACGCATCTGGCCTCCAGTGCGTCTTCTCGGGCCGGCGTACATGGCACCAGCCTTACAAATGGTGTCCCCGGTTCGCCAGCATAGCCCAGTGCGGGCTATTCCACCTCGCCGCATTGGCAGGGCTACGGGGGCCATTCAACCAGGTAAGGTTGGGTGGGCTCGGTGCTCAAGAGCACGTGTCCTCCTTCACGTTCCGGTTTTTCCGGTGCCACCTCCACGTACCAATCCTCCGGTGGCAGCCCCCCGCACCAGGCTGTCTCTCCGTCTTCTCTCTCCAGTTGCTCCCACCTGTCCAGCGCTGTCAGAGCCTTCCTCCTCTCCAGCGCAGCCAGTGTCTGAACTGTCTGCCTGCCCAGCGCTGTCTGAACTGTCTGCCTGCCCAGCGCTGTCTGAGCTGCCTGCCTGCCCAGCGCTGTCTGAGCTGCCTGCCTGCACAGCACCGTCAGAGCTGTCCGTCTGTCCCGAGCCGACAGAGCTGCCCGTCTGTCCCGAGCCGTCAGAGCTGCCCGTCTGTCCCGAGCCGTCAGAGCTGCCCGTCTGTCCCGAGCCGTCAGAGCCGTCCGCCAGACAGGAGCAGCCAGAGCCTTCCGCCAGACAGGAGCAGCCAGAGCCTTCCGCCAGACAGGAGCAGCCAGAGCCTTCCGCCAGACAGGAGCAGCCAGAGCCTTCCGCCAGACAGGAGCAGCCAGAGCCTTCCGCCAGACAGGAGCAGCCAGAGCCTTCCGCCAGACAGGAGCAGCCAGAGCTTTCCACCAGACAGGAGCAGCCAGAGCCTTCCGCCAGACAGGAGCAGCCAGAGCCTTCCGCCAGACAGGAGCAGCCAGAGCCTTCCGCCAGACAGGATCAGCCAGAGCCGTCCAGCCAGGACCAGCCAGAGCCGTCCAGCCAGGACCAGCCAGAGCCGTCCAGCCAGGACCAGCCAGAGCCGTCCAGCCAGGATCCGCCAGAGCCGTCCAGCCAGGATCCGCCAGAGCCAGCCGGCCAGGATCCGCCAGAGCCAGCCGGCCAGGATCCGCCAGAGCCAGCCAGCCAGGATCCGCCAGAGCCAGCCAGCCAGGATCCGCCAGAGCCAGCCAGCCAGGATCCGCCAGAGCCAGCCAGCCAGGATCCGTCCCTCAGTCCGGTGTTGCCCCTCAGTCCGGTGTTGCCCCTCAGTCCGGTGTTGCCCCTCAGTCCGGGGATGCCCCTTAGTCCGGTGCTGCCCCTTAGTCCGGTGCTGCCCCTTAATCTAGTGGGGTTAATTTGGAGGAGGCTACGGAAGAGGGGATTGACTATGGTGGGGTGGGGACCACGACCAGCGCCAGAGCCGCCACCGTGGACAGACGCCCACCCAGACCCTCCCCTAGAGTTTATGCTGGTGCGCCCGGAGTTCGCACCTTAAGGGGGGGGGTTATGTCACGTTCCTGACCTGTTTTCTTTTGTCTTGTATTTATTTAGTTGGTCAGGGCGTGAGTTGGGTGGGTTTGTCTATGTGTGATTTTCTATGTTGGGATTTTGTGTTCGGCCTGGTATGATTCTCAATCAGAGGCAGCTGTCAATCGTTGTCCCTGATTGAGAATCATACTAAGGCAGCCGGGGTTTCACGTGTGTTTTGTGGGTGTTTGTTCCTGTGTCAGTGTTTGTGCCACACAGGACTGTTTCGGTTTTGTCACGTTTGTTGGTTGTTTTGTATTTTGAAGTGTTTTGTTGACTTTCATTAAATAATGAACACTAACCACTCTGCGTTTTGGTCCTCTCCTTCTGTCAGCGAGGACAGCCGTTACAAGTGTCTAGAGCCATGGCATCATAATGATGGTAATAAGAGGTGGATTAATTCGGGTGGGACTGTGTAGGACCTCACTGAAGGCCCAGGCCCCAGGCCCACGGCACGCCACTGTATTAGAGGTATCAAACAAATCTCAATTAAACACAAAATTTAACCTTGGTATCTAAATAAGGAAAGAGTCATTTGGGTCAGTACACAAACAGTTATTCAAAAATAAATGTTACATTGTGCTATACCATAGAGACATTTGGTCAGACAGAAATACTTTGAAAATGGGTATGTGTGGTTTGCTCTCAATTTGCTCCCAATAATATGCGATATACACCTTGTAGAAAACGCTTCTGGTCATCCATGTCACGGATCCCTCCGGAACTTTAATTACGCACACCTGTCCCCTATTCCCACTGATTAGTACTCCTATAAGTGTGCCCTTTGGTTTCCATTGGGCTGTCCATTATTGTTACAATGTCCATTGGTGCGTGTGAGTGGGTCCGTCCGACGACGCAACTTCAGCAGCCACAACTGGCCCGTCCGATGCCGCTACAACCGGTCCGTCCGACGCCACTGCTACTGGTCCATCCGACGCCACCGCAAATTCGGCAGCGGCAACTGGCCTGTCCGACGACAACTCGACTTCGGCAGCTGCATTCGGTCCTGATCGACCCACACTGCGTTCCTGTGATCGTCTTCGAGACCGGTGTCGTTGCGCTGCTTGTGCAGCGCATCAGGGGGGGTACTGTCACGGATCCCTCCTGAACTTTCATTACGCACACCTGTCCCTTATTCCCGCTGATTAGTACTAATGTTAGCGAGCTAGCTAATGTTAGCCACCTATCTAGAATTCGTAACATATCATAAGTTTAGCAAATTTGTGACATATTTTACATTTTGCAAATTCGTAACATACAATACGAATTGTAATTCGTAACATATCATATGAAATGGTATGAACTTATTTAAAAACATCTTTTCACTTTGTCTTTATGGGGCATTGTGTGTCGATGGGTGAGAATTGTATTAATTTTGAATTCAGGCTGTAACACAAGTGCTGAATAAGTCAAGGGGTATGAATACTTTCTGAAGGCACTTTACATGAGAAAGATAGAGAAACTCACTTTCTTTAGATGACTCTGGTATTTCCTCAACATCGAGATTTGTGAAAATAAATAATTATAATGATAAAAAATATGTCCAGCAATGGTTTGCCTTTGTTTTATGATAACTCCTGATTAGCCATATAAATAGTTGAAAACACAAAGTCCTACATTAATGATTATAATCATTGATATCACATTTACATGTTAGAAATGAGGAAGAAGTGCTGCACTGAACATTCTGGTTATACTTGATGGATGCAGTCAATCTTACTCTGTCTCCATGTTAGATTCAGCAGTAGCTTACTTACTCAATCCATAGAGCAGTAGAGCTGGTAGGAAGGTTATGGACATTCTGTCTGTAAATCTATTCTGCTCTGTCTGGTTGTGAATCAGAGAACACCTCTGTATTCACGCTGAGATCACAGTGAGATCAAAGGTGATTTCATTGGTAGGGGGAGTGGTAGTTGGTATTGGACTACAATGTCTATTTACAGAAAGCAGAATTGACAGACATTTTATGTGGAGTGTAAAAACAGAAGTGTAGCACATTTATGTTGAATCAAAATGGAGATAGGTGCTTGGGTTTGGTTGGGTTCATAGGTGACAACAAGACTTCACCCTATCAGGGTTAGTGCTCGTAAGGCTATATTTGTACAGATGGATTAATTATGTTCAAACTAACTATCCACGAGCCTTAACACTAACCCTTAACCCCAGCCCTAACCCTAACCCCAGTCCTAACCGTAACCCTAGCCTGACTGAAGCTACAGCTACAAAGGTAGACAGGTCTTTTCAGAGACAGCTGTTTTTGTGAGAGGGGGAAGCTGCAGTCCAGTATGACGACTGGAGTATGGGCGAGTGGGTGTGTCGAAAGGAAAAAAGATGGCATGTGGAAAGGAGTTGGTGTGTCTAAAGCTAGTTTAGTTTTAAACAAATAATAGCGTATTTTCTTTCATAAAACTGACAATTGTTTCTTTTTATTAAAAGCACTGTTGCTTCATGTGTTTGCTTACTGTGACTGTCACCCTGATATTGGCTACAAGGTAGCTCCTTCCCACGCCGTTTGACGGACAATAGTACTAGGCAAGGGAGAGCAAAGGGCACTGTGTCCTGGTGTTATTGATGTTGAGTAGTAGACTATTTGTATGTATCAAGGTGACATCTAGATGCTTATCAATATTAGTTATTTATATCCTACTTGAATTTTTTTCCCGTGATGGTAAGAAATGGCCACGTTAGCTACCGCCGGCGGCACGACCGTGCTATAGCTACCCAGTAAGAAACACTGATTTAGTGCCTGGTCTTGTTCACTATGTTCTGCCATCTGGGCATTGTAGAGGGAAGCTAATATTTTGTAGCTTAAACCATTCAAACCACATTTGTAGGAAGAAAACAGAAACCTCTTGCAAACACATCTTTCGGTTTACTAGTGTAACCCCGGTAGTATGAACCAAGCACAAATTGTTTTATTTTATTTCAGAGTTTTTCTCGCAACCCCATTTTCAAATCAGCCAACCCAAAACAGGTGTCCCTTAGTTTGGGAAACACTGTACTAACCAATAATTTCAGGTCATCACTGGCTCTAGCCTTGTAGTTCCTGTTACCTCACACTGTGGTTGATGCACTTGTCATCTTTCTAATGTCAGTTAGACCATGAAGAACAAACTGCAGTAAATGGGCATTACCTGACATCTATAGCAGTGGAGGCAGTGGAGGCTGCTGTGGGGAGGACAAATTATAATAATGGCTGGAATGGAGCGAATGGAATGGCGTCAAACCATGTGTTTGATGTATTTTATACCATTCCACATATTCCGCTTCAGATATTATCACGAGCCCGTCCTCCCCAATTATGGTGCCACCAACCTCCTGTGATCTATAGAGAACTCTTTTCACACATTTGAGTCAATCTCTGATGCAGCAATATACTGTGGTTGAAGTGACCGATCACACATAGGCATGTTGTTCATGATGAACTTTGGAGAAAACGTATAGTAATTATTACTGTTCTATTTCATTTAACATGAAAATATAGTTCATTAATGTACATATTATTTTACATACAGTGTAAAACCGATCAATTTGGTGTTATTTTAATGAACAGAAAATTGTGTTTTTCTTTAGAAAACAAGGACATTTCTAAGTGACCCCAAACTTTGGAATGGTAGTGTATATCTGAAAGGTATAAGAATGTTAATCATCTGATTATTCATGACTTTATTAACGTCAGAGTTCACTGTTAGAAGTAGAACAGATGATACGGTAAGCTGTCCTCTTACTTCTCTCTGCTGGTCTCAGAACAGCCAATCAGGCCTGGGGACCATCATTCCATTCTCATCTGACAGACAGAACGACTAGTATTTATACTGAGGAGTATGGTCCTCCGCTTCCTCCTCTGAAGAGCCTCCACTGTTATACACACAATGGGTATCTATCTACAGAGGAGGACAATGACACGACACTGTCTGGCCATCTCTCAGTTATTTGCAGTATGTAGAGCCAGCTGTAATGATGCAAAGATTACTATTGAAATAGAGATTGATGTCTTTGATTAATCAAAACATGTATATTTTTCTTGTTTGTTTCTTGCTTTTGCTAGGTCTGATGTTTGAAAGACCTTTATGCTGGAGACACAGTTCATTTGGAATGCTTCATCACTGGGAACCTTGGCAACTACTTCAACTGGTTCAAAGTGACAATGGGGCAAGTTCCAGTGTTGATCTAATCTCTGTATACTCCCTCCAACACTGCAGCGTTCTTTGGAGAGTTTAACAATTTTGCTTTGCTACAAGGAAGAGTGGAACCAGTTTTGGGCTGACCAATTCAGATGCCAGGCCATTAAATGAATCATTCTTTATTATCACCAAGCTGGAGAGGTTCCAAGAAACTTCATGCACCAAGTAGTACACGTCTGTCAGGAGCTCTCACATCCACATTCACTTAATACTATTCCCAAACACACTCAGTAGTCCCAGACTACAGTATTCCCAGCCTACAGTGGTGCCAGACCATAGTGGTGCTAGACCACATAGACAATTCCCAGAATTTCCTATAGACAGCTGTCGGTGGGGCTTCTCTACCCTTTCCACGACAGTACTTCATCCACAATTACTAAATTACCCCAGCAACCTATATGAATGTGAAGCAGTATAACGTCAGGCAAAATATAATGCCAAATTCCTCACCATGCTCACCCCTAATAAATAACAAAACATATATTTTTTGTGTTTTCTTGTTTGGTGTAATATTAATTAATGACATTGATATATGACATTGATATATAATATATTTGTATAAAGTATAAGAAAGTCAAACGTTAGCACACATTTATCCAGAGCTCTCCTTCACAAGAAAGTGTGTGTTGCTATCAGGATAATAATGGTATGTTGTTCATAAATCCGTGTTGATTCTCTTGAGAATAATACATACATACATTTGAAAGGAGGGAATAACGTTTCATACATACATTTGAAAGGAGGGAATAAGGTTTCAGACCAGAATATCCCCAACATATAAATTATAATAACTGTAGCTACATTTGGTGCCCCTGTTGTGGAATATTCTAATCAAGTGAGAGAGACTTTGTCGTTTCTTCAAACAATCATCTTTTTTCAATATCAATGAATTATTGCAATAATGAGACTAGTCAACCCAACAGTCTTGACTTTTGGGCCCAGAGCGTAACCGATAATAAAAAAAACTGATCTTATATAGGACCTAAAATGCTGAGTCAGGGCTGGTTCCACCCCTCCCTTAAGCCACCTTGGTCCATCTCCTGGTTATCTACACGGGATGTTGTTTTACCCCAAAACCGGCTTAGTTTCCCAGATGCCAGTGTAACCGGTGTGAAATGGCTAGCTAGTTGGCGGGCTGCGCGCTAATAGCGTTTCAATCGGTGACGTCACTCGCTCTGAGACCTTGAAGTAGTCGCTTTTCTGGAGCGATGGGTAACGATGCTTCGTGGGAGGCAGCTGTTGATGTGTGCAGAGGGTCCCTGGTTTGAGCCCAGGTAGGGGCGATGAGAGGGACAGAAGCTAAACTGTTATACCAGGAAGATGAGACGAGAGATCGTTCTAAACTCTTCCAGGCTATCTCTATCTAGGGTCACACACACCACATCTTGTCTATGGAATGCCAGCTTTAGGTTTTTATCACCAAGACATTGTCAGCTCAAGCTATCCCTAGCAAAACCCATTAACGTGACCATACGCCCAGACTAACTGCAGGAAGCTAGAGTGGAAACCATCTCTTTACATAAACACATAATTAAACAGAACATAAATGTCCTACTATTTGTTAAGTATATAATCCTTAACTATTAATATCAAACAAATCAGGTAAATATACATTTTTCCTATCACGATACATAAGGACAATACATGTGAGGACAATACATCATTTTCAGAAGAAAGAGGAGGAAGGGAAGCGCTACTAAGGTACACTATAGTATATTTTGGTAGATAGAAGGTGCTCTTTGGTAAAAGGGGTAAATTGGTCATCAAAAAGAAAGGAGGACCAAGGCACTCTTCATATAATTAATTAAAATGCCTTTATTAGAATGGCATGTTCAATAGAAACAAAGTTGTTTAAAAACCGACGCGTTTCGGCTGCATGGCCTTCGTCAGGGAGTACAGAAAAAGGAGAATACAATGTCCTCTTTTGAAAGGCTTTTCCAATTAGCCCCAATTAGCTCTTTTAAATGTAACCAGTGCAACCATTGCAGTAATATTGCACAGAAAAAGTATTTTGTTGACACAGCTTCTAAAATGGAGTATTACCTCAAGCATTTTATTAACTGCAAAACCACTCATGTCATCTATAGATTAGAATGTCCACAGTGCAAGGTGTTCTACATTGGACGGACAAAGAGACGCCTTCAAGATCGCTTGGCGGAACACAAGTATGCCATACGGGTAGGCAATGAAGACTACCCCATGGCAAGGCACTACAAGTCCTTACACCATGGCAACCCTGCCTCCCTACAAGCTATGGGTATTGATCATGTTCCGGCCTCTATTAGAAAAGGGGACCGTCTTAAACAGTTAAACCAAAGGGAACGTTTTTGGATTTACAAACTACAGGCCACTAAGTACCCTGGTTTAAATGAAGATATGGATTTCTCACCCTTCCTGTAGGGTCGTGATGGGTCCATTTGCTGTCATCTAGTGGACATTTTGCTCAATTGCCCTCAGCTATGTTTGGACTGTTGTTCATGTTTTGCTGTGGTCTAGTGTACTGTGGAATATATTGCTTTCTTGTTCTGGACACTTCTCCCAGTCATGGTTAGGGTTGGAACTGCCTCTCTGGATGTTCTGATGCTTCTAGCTTGGAGTTGTATGCTCATGATAACATAGCTACAGTATTTCACCTTTTCATGTGTATATTATTGCTTACTAGGTGTGTCCAATTTGGTAACCACTCCCTCTTCTAATTAGGGCTAATTGGAAAAGCCTTTCAAAAGAGGACATTGTATTCTCCTTTTTCTGTACTCCCTGACGAAGGCCATGCAGCCGAAACGCGTCGGTTTTTAAACAACTTTGTTTCTATTGAACATACATAATTTTCAGAATTGTATAAAATGTTATAAAATGTATAAAATGTTTGCATCGGGGTTGTAATGGTTTTCTTCCATTGGTGAAGGAGAAGACCAAAATGCAGCGCGGCTAGTGTTCAACATATTTAATAAAGAATGTGTGAACACTACAAACAACAAAAACAATAAATGTGAAAACCGAAAACAGTCCTATCTGGTGCAGAACACAAACACAGAGACAGGAAACAATCACCCACAAAATCCCAACACAAAACAAGCCTCCTATATATGATTCTCAATCAGGGACAACGATTGACAGCTGCCTCTGATTGAGAACCATATTAGGCTGGACACAGAAACAGACAAACAAGACACACAACATAGAATTCCCACCCAGCTCACGTCCTGACCAACACTAAACAAGCAAAACACATAAGAACTCTGGTCAGGACGTTACAGTACCCCCCTCCTGAGGTGCGGACTCCGAACGCACCCCTAAAACTCAAGAGGAGGGTCTGGGTGGGCATCTGTCCGCGGTGGCGGCTCCGGCGCAGGACGAGGACACCACTCTACCACTGTCTTTGTCCCCCTCCTTAGCGTCCTTTGAGTGGCGACCCTCGCCCCCGACCCTGGTCTAGGAACCTTCACCAAGGCCCCCCCTAGATAGAGGAGATAGCTCAGGACAGAGAGGTAGCTCAGGACAGAGAGGTAGCTCAAGACAGAGAGGTAGCTCAAGACAGCGAGGTAGCTCAAGACAGCGAGGTAGCTCAAGACAGCGAGGTAGCTCAGGACAGAGAGGTAGCTCAGGACAGAGGGGCAACTCAGGACAGAATGGTCGCTCCGGACTAATGGCAGCTCCGGACTGAATGGCAGCTCCGGACTGAATGGCAGCTTTGAACTGAATGGCAGCTCCGGACTGAATGGCAGCTCCGGACTGAATGGCAGCTCCGGACTGAATGGCAGCTCCGGACTGAATGGCAGCTCCGGACTGAGTGGCAGCTCCGGACTGAGTGGCAGCTCCGGACTGAGTGGCAGCTCATGACTGGAGGGCAGCTCCTGACTGGAGGGCAGCTCATGACTGGAGGGCAGCTCCTGACTGGAGGGCAGCTCATGACTGGAGGGCAGCGCATGACTGGAGGGCAGCGCATGACTGGAGGGCAGCGCATGACTGGAGGGCAGCTCATGACTGGAGGGCAGCTCATGACTGGAGGACAGCTCATGACTGGAGGACAGCTCATGACTGGAGGACGGCTCATGACTGGAGGGCGGCTCATGACTGGCGGGCGGCTCATGACTGGCGGCGGCTCATGACTGGCGGGCGGCTCATGACTGGCGGGCGGCTCATGACTGGCGGGCGGCTCATGACTGGCGGGCGGCTCATGACTGGCGGGCGGCTCATGACTGGAGGGCGGCTCTGGCAGCTCCTGACTGGCTGGCGGCTCTGGCAGCTCCTGACTGGCTGGCGGCTCTAGCAGCTCCTGACTGGCTGGCGGCTCTGGCAGCTCCTGACTGGCTGGCGGCTCTGGCAGCTCCTGACTGGCTGGCGGCTCTGGCAGCTCCTGACTGGCTGGCGGCTCTGGCAGCTCCTGACTGGCTGGCGGCTCTGGCAGCTCCTGACTGACAGACGGCTCTGGCAGCTCCTGACTGACGGACGGCTCTAATGGCTCGGGACAGACGGGCGGCTCAGATGGCGCTGGGCTGACGGACGGCTCAGACGGCGCGGGGCAGACGGATGGCTCAGACGGCGCTGGGCAGACGGATGGCTCAGACGGCGCTGGGCAGGCGGGCAGTGCAGGCGGCGTTGGACAGACGACCGACTCTGACCTGCTGAGGCGCACAGTAGGCCTGGTGCGTGGTGCCGGAACTGGTGGTACCGGACTGAGGGCACGCACCTCAGGGCGAGTGCGGGGAGAAGGAACAGTGCGTACAGGGCTCTGGAGACGCACAGGAGGCTTGGTGCGTGGTGCCGGAACTGGAGGTACTGGGCTGGAGACACGCACCACAGGGAGAGTGCGTGGAGGAGGAACAGGGCTCTGGAGACGCACTGGAAGCCTGGTGCGTGGTGTAGGCACTGGTGGTACTGGGCTGGGGCGGGAAGGTGGTGCCGGATATACCGGACCGTGCAGGCGTACTGGCTCCCTTGAGCACTGAGCCTGCCCAACCTTACCTGGTTGAATGCTCCCCGTAGCCCGACCAATGCGGGGAGGTGGAATAACCCGCACTGGGCTGTGTTGGCGAACCGGGGACACCATTCGTAAGGCTGGTGCCATGTACACCGGCCCGAGGAGACGTACTGGAGGCCAGATATGTTGAGCCGGCTTCATGGCACTTGGCTCAATGCTCAATCTAGCCCGCCCAGTGCGGGGAGGTGGAATAACCCGCACCGGGCTATGCACACGTACAGGAGACACCGTGCACTCTTCCGCATAACACGGTGTCTGCCCGTACTCCCGCTCTCCACGGTAAGCATGGGAAGTGGGCGCAGGTTTCTTACCTGCCTTCGCCACACTACCCTTTAGCCCCCCCCCCCAATACATTTTTGGGTGAGCCTCTCGGGCTTCCAGCCGCTCTGCCTTGCTAGTGCCTCATAATGCCGCAGCTCCGCTTTCGCTGCCTCAAGCTCCGCTTTGGGGCGGCGACACTCCTCTGGCTCTGCCCAGGGTCCTTTACCGTCTAGGATTTCCTCCCATGTCCATTCCTCCT
Source organism: Salvelinus namaycush (assembly GCF_016432855.1). Classification (NCBI taxonomy): domain Eukaryota; kingdom Metazoa; phylum Chordata; class Actinopteri; order Salmoniformes; family Salmonidae; genus Salvelinus; species Salvelinus namaycush. Next base: position 14,540,027 of record NC_052312.1, read on the forward strand.
GGTACCGCTGCTGCTGTCGCTGCTGCCTGTTTCCACGCTGCTTGGTCCGGGTTTGGTGGGTGATTCTGTAACGGTTTTCTTCCATTGGTGAAGGAGAGGACCAAAATGCAGCGCGGCTAGTGTTCAACATATTTAATAAAGAATGTGTGAACACTACAAACAACAAAAACAATAAATGTGAAAACCGAAAACAGTCCTATCTGGTGCAGAACACAAACACAGAGACAGGAAACAATCACCCACAAAATCCCAACACAAAACAAGCCTCCTATATATGATTCTCAATCAGGGACAACGATTGACAGCTGCCTCTGATTGAGAACCATATTAGGCTGGACACAGAAACAGACAAACTAGACACACAACATAGAATTCCCACCCAGCTCACGTCCTGACCAACACTAAACAAGCAAAACACATAAGAACTCTGGTCAGGACGTTACAGGGGTCTTCAGGGTCTTACCCTCAATGTCCAGCTTGGTTCCGTTTACTTGAGTTCCTTCATTGGCTATAGAGAACCACACAACATTTAGACATTCTGATGGAAGAAAATCTGAAATTCAAATTATAAACATAGTTTTCTACTAAACTTTCTGTTTCTTCATTGACTTTGAATCATGAGATACACACCATCTCCAAAATAGTATTCATTGTACAAGATTATTCTACAATGATATGATCCAACATCAGTATGGGCAACATTCCGTAGGGTCAAATTAAAACTCTAGTTATCCTTATGTAGCTCAAAAGAAGATGTATTTGCAAAATCTCTCTGGAAATGCACCATGTTCCGGTGTGTTTCAGCCATATCCAGGATAGCACTGAGTCTACCATGGAGAAGCGTCACAGATCACAGAGTCACAGATCCCCCTATGTGTACCGATTCTGTCCGCACAGGCTGTAATATAATGGGATGCATGGTACAATCTGGAACACACAGGAGAGAGGACATAGTTGGAGAGGAAAATGTTTGCCCAGGTGAGGACTGGCCATCTGGCATTTCGGCCAAATGCCAGATGTGCTGGTACATTTATTGCCTAGTGTGCCTGTCTAACTTGGGTTTTTTGCAAAATGATAATTATCTGGCTAATAATGGGGTCCTCGAGGAAGAAAAATCTGGATTGTCAGAAATGCCAAAGCCCATTTCTGGTCCCAGTCCACCTGTATTTGCCCAATGTGTAAATCATTCATAGAGAAAGGACTCATGTTTGGCTAATTGATGTAGATGTAAAATTAATTAATTCACATCCTAATTTGCATAAGAGTTACAGTAAAGCCATGTCAATAAGTTGAGCCAAGGTGCAGGACAATGTCAGAGAAATGGACTAGGCAGTCTAGATATGCACACACTGTACTTACTAGTAGGTCTATTTTTACAGAAAGTCTATTTTCTGTGATTGGTGGGAGATATATCAAATCACACCTTTCCTGGTAAGTGGGTGAGCAGACTACACTTCTTACAAAGAGAGCATTTATGGTAAATAATATATATGTATATCTATGCAGTATGTGTAGTCAGAGATATTCTCATGATATGCAAGTACCAGGTCTCTCCTAAATATTTGTATATGTGGTTGCAGAGATGTTCTGTAGACCGCGTGTATAAAGAGATGTACAATGTGTATAAATGAATGGTTTATTATGTTAAAAACAGACAGTCATACAACAGAAATAGGATTCTCTATTAGATGATTTCTTACAAGCTGTCAAAAGTGATGGCTATTTAAGGCATTACAGGATCATTATATAAATCTAACATATAGACAATGTTCAAATTACAGTTTATTTGTTGTGAGTAAAATGCCATACTAATGTCAGTTACCAAAAGCAGTTTTATTAGGCTACCAATAGTTCTTGGAGTCTTTGTGACAGTGATGATATCTTTCACTGCTGCTGAAGGTGCCTGACATCAGAGTACACTGCATCCTCTCTGCTGGTCTTCTCTCTCACTCTTCTAGAGGAGAACTTCTTCTTGGGGGTGAAACTGACAGCTGCATAGTTCAACACGTCACTGTCTTGATTCTGAGGGGGGTGGAGCCATGAGGAAATACATTATGATGACAGCATGATCTACTATATAATGTTTCTATTCTCCTGTGGAAGAAAACACTCTACAAAAGACATGACTGTTCAGACTGTACACCCACTACAATGACCTGACAGTCAGTGGAACAGTGACAAAAGTTCCATGGAAAAATGAACAAAGATAAATAGGCTACATCTAGTACAGTGACCTATTACTTCCAAAAAAGCTTAATAACATAAAAAGCACACAAACTGAATACTAGCTGTAAGGAAAGTTAAATAGCAGTTGTAAAGAAACACTTGTAAAAACTGATAATATACTGTATTTATACATATTGACAAAATTACCTGATTGCCAAAGGACTTTGGGACATCTGTCCTCCCTTGAAAGATTGAAATAGAGGAATGCCAGCAATGAATTTGAAGACAATACATTTTTCTGTTTAACCTCATGTAGTTAGTCAACTATGCGTATAAGTTGGAAATTGAATTGATGTTTGCAGAATGTACATTTTATTAACATGAAACATTAAACTTGATATAAAGTAATACATACCTCTGCTATCTCTATTCAGAGTATTGCACAGCGCCCAGACCAGTAGAAGGGTCACTATCCCCAGAACGATGTTGGACACCACCAACAACAGAACAGTAGGACTCAGATCAAATGGAGAATCATGCTCTGGAACTGTGGAGAACGTACTGGTATTTTGTATTAATTAACCCTTAGTTGTAAGACCATCAAACAATAAAATAATGCACCAATAATCTAATGGTGGTACAGCTCTATCTTGTTGTGACAAAAGTATGTACTTTTTTTAGGTTAATTCTTATGAATATATCATTGTGTTTATTTACAGATTAAATGGGAATTACCTTCAATATCCATCTTGGTCCCGTTCCCAAACAGTATCTCCCCACATGAGGCCACAGCACAGTAGTAAGTCCCAGCATCAGAAAGGCTGAGGTTCCTCTTGAGGAGGTTGTAGACACAGCTCTGGGTAGGAGACCCATCCTGAGGTCTCTTCTCACACTGATCACTCTTGTCTCCATGGGTGTAAATGATTCCTGGATGGGATTCTCCTGACCCATGTCTGAACCAATATACACTGTGTTCTCCTGCACAGGTCTTAGTGTGTATTGTACAGTTCAGAGTCACAGAGTCTCCTAGCTGGACTGACTCAGAACCAGGCTGCTGTACAACAGTATCACTGTTCAACTGAGCACCTTTGAAATGAATAAATCATTATTCAATATTACATCCATAAAAAAAAATTTTTTGAATTTACCAGCATTTGTTTTCCTCTTACAACGGATTCTTCTGATACTGGGTATGGTCAAATGCACACAATAATGTGATTATCGTGGATAGTCAGAGTAATATAGTAGTTAGATTAAAATGTTTATATGCTTTGCAAGAAAAACGATGTTCCTAATAATCCTGTTTACATGGACACATCTGAAATCAGGCTGCAGAAAATTGCCAATAAAAAGAAAAATGTATACCAGAAGGAGCATGTTCATTTTGGAGAGCATATTTCATTCTGAGTAAGGACATACGAAGTTTGTAGCTATGTGAAAACGACTTTTAAGACGCATACATTCAGTTGTTCCCGAACTGACTTTCCTCGTGCTGAAGGGATAGACTTTCTCGACTGGTGCTAGCACATGCACAGATCAAATACACCACCAGACCGCCAATTAAGGTGATGACATGTCCTAATAATTCTACGGATTTATCAGAAAACCAGGTGTTTTAGTCGGCGTATGCTTACTACGATTACGACCTTACGCCAATTAAGATAAGCAGAGTAAGGTGTTTGCATGACTAACACCATACTCAGCCTTCTGCCATAATCAGCTTAATAACAAATTATTAGTGTGCATGTAAACGTACTCGTTGTAAATACTGTGTTATCATTACCTTTAACCATCAAGGCAGTTCCAGGTCCAAACTCTACAAAGTTTAAGTGCAGAAGTCCACAGTAGTATATTCCAATGTCCTCTGGCTTCGTAGCAGATATAGTTAGGTGGCATTTTCCTTTTTCTATCAATACACCAAAACGCCCGTTTCTAAAGTTACCTAAATATTGTACATGTTTGTAAAAGATCTCTGCCTTTGCCACACACTGTAGTTTCTTGCCAGTGGTCATCTTGTACCACACCATGTGATCAACATTACTGGTTACATGGCATTCAACTGTCACGTTGTCCCCCAACTTTGCTGCTAGGAATGGAGCAGGCTGAGAAATCTCAGATGATTTGGTCACATCTGAAACAAAATCAGGTATTTCCATTAAGAAAAAGACAGTATACCAAACACTTATTATTGAACCCAGATTGAAGGTAGACTTTCTTAGGAAATGTGTCACTTACAGGAGTTGCAGAGAAGAAGAAAGACCAAGAGCTCAACCATCTTTTCTTCACCCCAAGCTTTTCTGGAGCAGGGGTGATTTGTTAAGTGCATCCTCTACTAAGTCACAGACTCACATATCTTATGTCTGATTGGTCAGATCTAGGTGGCATCTGATTGGTCTGTCAGATTTGTATGTTCAGCTCAACATCTGATTGGCTGCCGAGTAGGTCATATGTGGAACAGGAACAGTCTGTCTATGAAGTTTGAATCAGTGTCACTTTGCAAGAATGGATACAAGAAAATACAACCTGAAAATATGATGTTTGGATCAGAGGGTCACCCATGTTGTGAGTAAGGAAACTCAAACCTACTTAGGGACTTCCCTGTCTTTACTTTGACTTCACAGATCACCTAGAGGGAATTTTTTTTAACAGTTTAATATATCTAAACGTAACATATAACATGATGAAAATACACTAGGGTGTAATAACAAACTCATTAAGGAAGCAGTGATTTCTGATCAGAAACCTTTATTCAATTAGCATATTTAAGACATTAGAGAAACAATGAAAGCCTACTCATCGAATATTCGAATACATGTTGCTTCTCTAGGTTACAAGTAGAGCTATTTCCTATTTTATTAGCTATTATTTGCATCCAAAAAGCAGTTATTTTACCAGTCATCACAAGGCCTTCGAAGTTATCTCTAATGTATATGGATGTGGTTTGCGTTCAATGTGGTGAGGTTCTTCCCATGTCTTACTCCTGCTGAAGGCACATGACCTCAGAGTACTCTGCATCCTCTCTTCTGGTCTGGGCTCTCTCTCTTCTGGAGGAGGGGCTTTTCATGGTGGTGAAACTCACAGCTGCATAGTTTACCACGTCACTGTCTTGGTTCTGTGTGACAGAGGTGGAGCCATAACAAGACATTATACTGGTCACATCTACTAGATAAACCCTTTTGAGATGGAGAAGAACGTGATACCACAAATAGTTTACCTGATTGACTGGTGGGGTTGGTGATCTATCAGTTTCATCTTCAAATTAAAAACAAGAAGGAAAACGTATTACATTTACACGCTATCTCGCTGAAACAATCAATATGGTTTGGACATCGTAAAAAATTATAGTCAATGAAAAATTCCACAGCAGTATATTACTGTAACTAGTCATATGCAGGAAACATGCAAAACAACAGTAAGCCTGACTCTACCTTCAGGCCTTTCCTTGCATATCCAACATGTCAGTAGAATGATGACAATCACAAACACAATGTTTGATATGACCAGTGCAAGAGCAGTGGGAGTCAGTGGGACATCATACTCTGAAACCAAACAATTACATGATTTATTATGCCATTATCTAGCAATACAACATTAAATGAATATAGTAATAGTAATTTCTTCAGGTAACATGACACAAACATGTTTTATAACCTCTTAAGGATCTGCCCATTTTTTTCAATTTTCGCCTAAAATGACATAACATGTTTAGATTTGGGTTTCTATTAAAAACTAAGTGAAAGAAATGACCTTGAATGTCCAGCTTGGTCCAGTTCCCAAACAGTATCTTCCCACATGAGGCCAGAGCACAGTAGTAAGTCCCAGCATCAGAGAGGCTGAGGATCCTCTTGGGGAGGTTGTAGACACAGCTCTGTGTAGGAGACCCAGCCTCAGGGCTCTTCTCACACTGATCACTCCTGTCTCCATGGTGGTAAATAATTCCTGAACAGGATTCTCCTGAGCCATGTCTGAACCAATAGACACTGTGTTCTCCTACACAGGTCTCAGTGTGTATTGTACAGTTCAGAGTCAGAGTCTCCTGGCTGGACTGACTCAGACACAGGTTGCTGTATAACAGTCTCTCTTTAAAGTTGTGCCTGATAACAAAGTTAAATAACAGATCAAATGTGATAAAATAACTAATTACAAATATTCGGAGGACATACTGTATGTAAAGTAGTTCCCAATGTCCTCTTGTTTTGTGTCAGAAACGTTGAAGTGAAATGTGTTTTTGCCATCCAACACAGAGAATCACCCATCATCAAATTCGTTGTAGAATTGCACATCACTCTGGTACTTGGAAGATTTAGCAATGTATTGAAGCACAGTTCTGGTGGTGAGTTTGAATATGTCAATTTCTTCTTGTATTTTTAAGCTGAATGTGACTAGTGTGGATTCATCCTTTACAATACATAAATACAGCTCATACTGTCTACAATACAATGTACTACAGCCGTCCACCTGAGGGCTTGTCCACCTGAATGTACAGTATAAGACAAAACCACAAGCATCAATGGATCACTTTACTTCATCTGTTGTTCTTGCCATTGTGGTCCATGGGAGTCATACAGTAGTTGTGACCTTGTTGGCCACATGTTATGACACTGTCATCCTGTAGGACTTCTATGACCACCACACAGTCACTTCATAACACGGAGAAACATCTACAGAAAACATGATAATAGTCTTTGCTTAGCCAGCAATATCTCATATACAAAGTATTATCCAATGTATGGACGGATAAAAGCCCTCCCATGATATAAATATGAGGAAGCTCTTTCTTCTTGTCCCAGATGATGATACTTTACATCACACTTAAAACTGTCATGTGCGTGAGGCAAAGTACTTCATATGTCTAGGTCCAATGACCCAATAGAAAGTTCATTGTGGTTTTTGACAGATTTTAACTGAATATATATATATAGATATCAAGCTGCCTCATGAAAATTGTGGTCTACTGTTTCTAAAATGGGCAACTTCAAGAGCAAGTATAGAGTATGTGTACAACTAACTGACACCACTGAGACATCCTGCTGGAAACCACATAGAGAGAAAGTCAATGAAGAAAGACAGAGAAAGATAGACAGAGAGAGGTAGAGAAAGAGAGAAAGAGAGAAAGACAGAACGAAAGAGAGAGAGAGAGAGACAGAGAGAGAGAGAGAAAGAAAGAGAAAGAGAGAGAGGGGAGAGAGAGAAAGATAGAGAAAGAGAGAGTGAGGGAGAGAGAGAGACAGACAGACAGACAGACAGACAGACAGACAGACAGACAGACAGACAGACAGACAGACAGACAGACAGACAGACAGACAGACAGACAGACAGACAGACAGACAGACAGACACAGACAGACACAGACAGACAGACAGACAGAGACAGACAGACAGAGACAGACAGACAGACAGAGAGAGATAAAAATAAGAGAGTGAGAGACATTTCCCTCAGATTACACAGATCCACAACGAAGTCCATGGAGAATAAGAGCACCTCCTCCCAGCTGCCGACTGCACTGAGGCTAGGAAACACTGTCACTACCAATAAATCCACTATAATTGAGAATTTCAATAAGCATTTCTCTATGGCTGGCCATGCTTTCCACCTGGCTACCCCTAACCCGGTCAACCGCCCGGCACCCTCCACAGCAACCTGCCCAAGCCCCCACCATTTCTCCTTCACCCAAATCCAGATAGCTGATGTTCTGAAAGAGCTGCAAAATCTTGACCCCTACAAATCAGCCGGGCTAGACAATCTGGACACTCTCTTTCTAAAATGATCTGCCGAAATTGTTGCAACCCCTATTACTAGCCTGTTCAACCTGTCTTTCATATCGTCTGAGATTCCCAAAGATTGGAAAGCTGCAGCAGTCATCTCCCTCTTCAAAGGGGGAGACACTCTAGACTCAAACTGCTACAGACCTATATCTATCCTAACCTGCCTTTCTAAGGTCTTCGAAAGCCAAGTTAACCTCTCTTGGGTAGGGGGCAGTATTTTCACGTCCGGATGAAAAGCGTGCCCAGAGTACTCAGGCCCAGATGCTAGGATATGCATAAAATTGGTAGCATTGGATAGAAAACACTCTGACGTTTCTAAAACTGTTTGAATGAAGTCTGTGAGTATAACAGAACTCATATGGCAGGCAAAAACATGAGAAAAAATCCAACCAGGAAGTGGGAAATCTGAGGTTTGTAGTTTTTCAACTCTTTGCTTATCCAAGATAGTGGAAATGGGGTCATATTGCACTTCCTAAGGCTTCTACTAGATGTCTACAGTCTTTAGAACCTTGTTTGAGGCTTCTACTGTGAAGTGGGCCCCCATGAGAGGGGAATGAGTCAGAGGTCTGCCAGAGAGCCACGAGCTGACCAGGCACGTTCACATGAGAGAGTTAGCTTGCGTTCCATTGCATTTCTGACGACAAAGGAATTCTCCGGTTGGAACATTATTGAAGATTTACGTTTAAAAAATCCCAAAGATTGATTCTATACATCGTTTGACATGTTTCTACGGACTGTAACGGAATGTTTTGACTTTTCGTCTGCACCTAGTGATCGTGCGTCATGAATTTTGATTACTGGGCTAAACGCGCAAACAAAAATGAGGTATTTGGACATAAATGATGGACTTCATCAAACAAAACCAACATTTATTGTGGAACTGGGATTACTGGGAGTGCATTCTGATGAAGATCATCAAAGGTAAGTGAATATTTATAATGCTATTTCTGGCTTCTGTTGACTACACAACATGGCGGATATCTGTTTGGGTTGTGTTGGTCTCTGAGCGCTGTACTCAGATTATTGCATGGTGTGCTTTTTCCATAAAGTTTTTTTGAAATCTGACACAGCGGTTGCATTAAGGAGAACTGGATCTAAAATTCCATGCATAACAGTTGTATCTTTTAGCAATGTTTATTATGAGTATTTCTGTAAATTGATGTGGCTCTCTTCAAAATCACCGGATGTTTTGGAACTACTGAACGCGCCAATGTAAACTCAGATTTTTGGATATAAATATGAACTTTCCCGAACAAAACATACATGTATTGTGTAACATGAAGTCCTATGAGTGTCCTCTGATGAAGATCATCAAAGGTTAGTGATTAATTTTATGTCTATTTCTGCTTTTTGTGACTCCTCTTTGGCCGGAAAAATGGCTGTGTTTTTCTGTGACTTGGCTCTGACCTAACAATCGTTTGGTGTGCTTTTGTCGTAAAGCCTTTTTGAAATCGGACACTGTGGCTGGATTTACAACAAGTGTATCTTTAAAATGGTGTAAAATACTTTTTAATTATGGGATTTCTGTTGTTTTGAATTTGGCGCCCTGCAGTTTCACTGGCTGTTGACGAGGTGAGACGCTACCGTCCCACATACCCTAGAGAGGTTTAACTTCTCTGGGATAGATGGGACGGTAGCGTCCCACTTGGCCAAAATCCAGAAAAAATGTAGTGCGCCAAATTCAAATATATTGATTTTTATAGTAATCTTTCATGAAATCACACATGAAAGACACCAAATTAAAGCTACACATGTTGTGAATCCAGCCAAAATGTCTGATTTCAAAAAGGATTTACGGGGAAAGCACACCAAACAATTATGTTAGCTCAGTACATAGCCACAGAAAAACACAGCCATTTTCCCAGCAAAAGATAGTAGTCACAAAAAGCAGAAATAGAGATAAAATGAATCACTAACCTTTGATGATCTTCATCAGATGACACTCATAGGACATCATGTTACACAATACATTTATGTTTTGTTCAATAATGTGCATATTTATATCCACAAATCTCGGTTTACATTGGCGCCATGTTCAGAAATGTCTCCAAAATATCCGGAGTAATTGCAGAGAGCCACGTCAAATAACAGAAATACTCATCATAAACTTTGATGAAAGATATATGTTTTACACAGAATTAAAGATACACTTGTTCTTAATGCAAACGCTGTGTCAGATTTTTTTTTTACTTTACGTAAAAAGCACACCATGCAATAATCTGAGGCGGAGCTCAGATTTTACAAAATGTCTCCGCCATGTTAGAGTCAACAGAAATTACATCATAAATATTCCCTTACCTTTGATTATCTTCATCAGAATGCACTGCCAGGAATCCTAGTTCCACAATAAATTGTTGTTTTGTTCGATAATGTCCATTACTTATGACCAATTAGCTACTTTTGCTAGCATGTGTAGTACACATGTCCAAACGCTCGCGCAGATGCAGGCAAACGTCGGACGTAAACTTCAAAAAGTTATATTACAAGTTATATTAAAATCCAATAACGTTCCAACCGGAGCATTCCTTCATGTCTGTAGAAGGTATGGAACGCAAGGCGATATCATGAGGAAAGCGCATGACCAAGAACTGGCAATCTGCCAGACCAATGACTGAAACAACTCCCATCCGGCCCCACATCACACTAGAGGCTTCATTCAGCGTTCTACAGACTGTTGACATCTAGTGGAAGGCGTAGGAAGTGCAAACAGATCCATATATTACAGGGAATTGAATAGGCGATGACTTTAACATCGACCAGTCTCAGAATTCTCACTTCCTGTTAGGATTTTTTCGCAGGTTTTTGCGTGCCATATGAGTTCTGTTATACTCACATTCATCATTCAAACAGTTTTAGAAACGTCAGAGTGTTTTCTATCCAATAGTAATAATAATATGCATATATTCGTATCTGGTACAGAGTAGGAGGCAGTTCACTATGGGCACGCAATTCATCCAAAAGTGAAAATGCTGCCCCCTATATCAAAGAAGTTGGTGTGGTCCCGTGTGGCTCAGTTGGTAGAGCATGGCGCTTGCAACGCCAGGGTTGTGGGTTCAATTCCCACAGGGGGACCAGGGTTCAATTCCCACGGGGGGACCAGGATGAATATGTATGAACTTTCCAATTTGTAAGTCGCTCTGGATAAGAGCGTCTGCTAAATGACTTAAATGTAAATGTAAGTTAACAAACAGATTACCGGCCAATTCAAATCCCACCGTACCTTCTCCGCTATGCAATCTGGTTTTAGAGCTGGTCATGGGTGCACCTCAGCCATGCTCAAGGTCCTAAACGATATCATACCTGCCATCGATAAGAGACATTACTGTGCAGCCGTATTCATCGACCTGGCCAAGGCTTTCGACTCTGTCAATCATCACATTCTTATTGGCAGACTAAACAGCCTTGGTTTCTCAAACGACTGCCTCGCCGGGTTCACCAACTACTTCTCAGACAGAGTTCAGTGTGTCAAATCGGAGGGCCTGTTGTCCGGACCTCTGGCAGTCTCTATGGGGGTGCCACAGGGTTCAATTCTCGGGCCGACTCTCTTCTCTGTATACATCAATGATGTCGCTCTGCTGCTGGTGATTCTCTGTTGCACCTCTACGCAGACGACACCATTCTGTATACTTCTGTCCCTTCTTTGGACACTGTGTTAACAACCTCCAGCGAGCTTCAATGCTATACAACTCTCCTTCCGTGGCCTCCAACTGCTCTTAAATGCAAGTAATACTAAATGCATGCTCTTCAACCGATCGCTGCCCACACCTGCCCGCCCGCCCAGCATCACTACTCTGGACGGCTCTGACTTAGAATATGTGGACAACTACAAATACCTAGGTGTCTGGTTAGACTGTAAACTCTCCTTCCAGACTCACATTAGGCATCTCCAATCCAAAATTAAATCTAGAATCGGCTTCCTATTTCGCAACAAAGCATCCTTCACTCATGCTGACAAACATACCCTTGTAAAACTGACCATCCTACCGATCCTGTCATTTACAAATTAGTTGGATGCAGTCTATCACAGTGCCATCCGTTTTGTCACCAAAGCCCCATATACTACCCACCACTGCGACCTGTACGCTCTCGTTGGCTGGCACTCGCTTCATACTCGTCGCCAAACACACTGGCTTCAGGTCATCTACAAGTCTCTGATAGGTAAGGCCCCACCTTATCTCAGCTCACTGGTCACAGTGGGTATATCAGCAGGTATATCTCTCTAGTCACCCCCAAAGCCAATTCCTTCTTTGGCCGCCTTTCCTTCCAGTTCTCTGCTGCCAATGACTGGATTGAATTGCAAAAATCACTGAAGCTGGAGACTTACCTCCCTCACTAGCTTTAAGCACCAGCTGTCTGATCAGCTCACAGATCACTGCACCTGTACATAGCTCATCTGTAAATAGCCCATCCAACTACCTCATCCCCATACTGTATTTATTAATTTATCTTGCTCCTTTGCACTCCTGTATCTCTACTTGCACATTCATCTTCTGCACATCAATGAATCTAGTGTCTAATTGGTATATTGTAATTACTTCGCCACCATGGCCTATTTATTGCCTTACCTGTCACGGTTTTCTAACATAGAACCCAGAAGCAGACCAGGACAAGGAGAGTAAGACGAAGGTGAGTATTTATTTACAGGTTTAAGTGTAGAGATAGAAAGATCCAGGTAGCGGAGCGGGCAGCGGAGTTGAGTTGAGGGGATTGAATTGGCAGATCCAATGGAGTAACAGAAGCCACCGACGACCAGGTAGGGATGGAATGAGTGTTCCGGGTGAATGACTGTAGACAGAGAGAACGGAGGTAAGTTCAAGGCAAGCAAGAAGTACAAAACAACAAAACAAACTCTATCAAAATGGAGGCTGATACGCTGGCACGACATACTGTTCATGGCTAACGATCCGGCAGGGACTGGATGTCAGGTCAGAGCTTATGAAGTGGAGGGATGATGATCAGGACCAGGTGTGCAGATAGCTGATGGGATACAGGTGCGGGTAATCAGAGATCTCCCAACTAGCTACGTCGTCCGGCAACCAGACAGGGTGCGTTCCAGGACACCGGAAAAACACTCCAGGACAGAACACAGGCAAAAACAGACTCAGGAAACGGGATTCGTGACATTACCTCCCTTTTCTTACCTCATTTGGACACACTGTATATAGATTTTCTTCAACTGTATTATTGACTGTATGTTTTGTTTATTCCATGTGTATCTCTGTGTTGTTGTACGTGTCTAACTGCTTTGCTTTATTATTGGCCAGGTCGCAGTTGTAAATGAGAACATGTTCTCAACTTGCCCACCTGGCTAAATAAAGGTGAAATAAAAGAAAGAAAGAAATTCGAAGGAAAAAAAAACAATTTGATCAACTCCAATATCTAATGGGTGAAATACCGCAGTGTGCCATCACACCAGCAAAATGTGTGACCTGTTGCCAAAAGAAAAGGGCAACCAGTGAAGAACAAACAACATTGTAAATACAACCCATATTTATGTTTATTTATTTTCTCCTTTGTACTTTAACCATTTGCACATCGTTACAACACTGTATATATACATAATATGACATGTGAAATGTCTTTACTCTTTTGGAACTTCTGTTTACTTCTGTTTATTTCACTTTGTATATTACCTACTTCACTTGCTTTGGCAATGTTAACATATGTTTCCCATGCCAATAAAGACCTTGATTTGAATTGAATTGAGACAGAGAGACAGAGAGAGAGACAGACAGACAGACAGAGAGAGAGACAGACAGACAGACAGAGAGAGAGACAGACAGACAGACAGACAGACAGACAGACAGACAGACAGACAGACAGACAGACAGACAGACAGACAGACAGACAGACAGACAGACAGACAGACAGACAGACAGACAGACAGACAGACAGAGGGTGCTGCGCAGAAGATCTGCAGGCCTCACGAAAGTGTAGCTAGTTACAACGTCGTGTTTTGTTGACAGCGGACCACAGCCTACCTGTAAATTGGTTGCTGTGTATGTGAGGGGGTGTGTAGGATGCAATAAGACATTTTTTTTAAACAAGCTACAACAGAATGATGCCTGGCGATGGCCTGTCCTCCTTCTGTGGTGGTGGCTGTTGTGCAACTTTAACTATGAGTAGATCTGTTGCAAGCGGCCTAAATCATTTACCGTAACATAAATGTGGTACTTCTAGACTTCACATAATTAAGTAAACTTTGAGCTTCACATTTGTGTTGATTGGCCTTTGCTGCACTAAGGGTCTGTTTCACACCCACTAAGTAGTGTGAACAGTAAGGGGTCCTAAGGGACAAAGTAGAGAGTAGTGTGGGTGCAGGTCAGTCTTCCTGTGTTAAATGTCTATAAGAGGTTAGTTTCCATCAGTGGAAAGTCACTGCAACACCTCCACCTTCACCACAAGGCTTTGTAAACAGATCATAATGTCTGAGACAGTTAAGAGCATCCGTCTGTAAAAAGCGCCATATCATCATAGTATGCAATGAGTTCAACTGATTCGAATTCAAACAGTTGGAAACACTTTATTTTTCTTTACACAAGTAACTGGTTTACTGTTGCTAAAATAGGCACAACCAATACAATAAAAATAATAATAGTCTGTCGCTGTGCCCTTGAGCAAGGCACTTAACCCTAATTGCTCCAGGGGTGCTGTACAATGGTGACCCTGGCTGTGAACCCACTCCCTGCGGGTGTCTCAGGGGGAGTTGGGATTAGCATAAAAATAACATTTCCATTACACACTTGAGTACCAAGACAATTATAAGCACCCCCCTAATTATTATTAATATTATTCAAATGTAAAAATTGGTTTGTCAGAGAAGCAATGCATTCAATTATTCCAACATTGAATAACAATAAAGCTATGACCACTGTTTTCATCACATTTGACTGCTTATGCGTTCATAGATAGTTAATGAAGCTAGAACGAGTTATTAAAGAGTTATCTAGTATAAAATGATCTTTGGTTCATTCATCCAGTTCTACTGTCTGATCCCAGCGTACACCACTGTCTCCATGTGACCTCTCTGTCTTCTAGACCTGTTCTTCTTGTTGCTCAGATTCAGAGCTACGTAATGGAGACTGTCTCCATCTTGGTCCTGTGAAGCACAAAATAGCATTGTTGACATTCAATTACTGAAGTTGGTTAAAGACAGGCTTCACAATAGACTTCAGACAATAGAAAATGATTCCTACTTACCCCTGCGTCTGACCTGGTAACTGCAGGACCTCTGGTCTGTGAGACGAGTCCTGAAAAGAATGACACAAAAGATTCGGATACTTCCTCTTCTTCTACTACTGAAACAACAACAAAATGGTGACATCAATGAATAGCAAGGGATAGTAACTTACCTCTGCACTGCACACATGTTGTGTTGTTCATCTTGTACATGATGCAAACCAGGACAATGATCAAGGTGAACGTGACACCCAATACTACACCCAGGCAGGACACCAAGAGAAGAGGATCTGCTCTATGGTCTGTTGAAATTCAAACAGTAATAGAAGAAACCAGAATAGCAAGTAAATGTATGTTCTACACGGTAGACTATACAGTAGATATAAAATGAAATAGAAGCTGTATCATATACCCTCAATGTCCAGCTTGGTCCCGTTCCCAAACAGTATCTCCCCACATGAGGCCACAGCACAGTAGTAAGTCCCAGCATCAGAGAAGCTGAGGTTCCTCTTAGGGAGGTTGTAAACACAGCTCTGTGTAGGAGACCCAGCATCAGGGCTCTTCTCACACTGATCACTCCAGTTTCCATGGGTGTAAATGATTCCTGGACGGGATTCTCCTGAGCCATGTCTGAACCAATAGACACTGTGTTCTCCTACACAGGTCTCAGTGTGTATTGTACAGTTCAGAGTCACAGAGCCTCCTGGCTGACCTAATTCAGGCACAGGCTGCTGGAGCAAAGACATGCTGTTGGACTCTGAGTCTGAAGACAGAGAGAGAGACTAAAGTAAGACTAAGATGTGTTGGTGAAATACTTAAAAGGCCATGTATTCATCGCTAGCATTTTACGTAGCAGTCATACGAACATACCAACATACAAGGCCACACAATTCGAAATTGAAGAAGCAAGTGTTTAGTTACCTTTGACAATTAATACAGTTCCCTCTCCATATGTGAGCTCATAGATGACTGTAGTGGAACAATAGTATGTAGCTGAGTCCCCTGGCTCTGTCTTTGATATGGTCAAGTTACAGCTGTAGTCTCCTCTCCTCACACCCAAACGCTTGGTCTCAGTAAAGTCCTTAATGAAGTTGATGGAATAATAACTATCTTGGCCAACATAAAGAGATGATGCCATGAGGAGGGGTTCCTGTCCAAAACTCTGCTTGAACCAATTAAATCTGGTCACTGACTCATCTGAACAAAGACAAGTGAGAGTCACAGTGCCTCCCAGCTCAGTAACCATCACAGGGGTTGGTTGGATTACGTTTGGTTTGGTAAAAGCACAAACTGTCAAAGCAAACAGACAAAATGGATCAAAGACAAAGACATGGATAAACCATTTCTACCCGTTACAGACAACATCCACTTCATGTATCATATTCAAACTACATACTTACTACAAATTATTAAAAAAGGAACTAAATTAAATGTCTTACACTTACCCAAGTTGATGTAAAATATAAATACTTCTCTATTCATCATTGTAACATTACTCCCTTCTGCACTGTATAGTGTGTGGGTCTGACAGTGGGAGACTTACATGCACCCTATATATGATGGCACTTTACGTGTACCTTTCATGCAGTAGGAGGGAACACTGAAACGAGAGATATTATTGGCTGACTACAATCTTAGACGTGTGTCCTCTGGCTTACCATAGTCTGAGCTTCTCAGGAATTACTTTTAAAAAATAAATGTTAAAGCAGGTCAGTTACTGGATCAAGGCAATCAAATAATTGCTTGATACAGCTGCTTCTTTTTTGAGAGAAATGAAACATTGACTGCAATAGGACGTCATTGTAAGTAAGAATTTGTTCACTTGCCTAGTGAAAATAAAGGTTTAACTAGGAAATGGTGAATGATCTCTCGTGCTGCTAATAATTCCGACCCCAACCCAGCCCAGCCCAAGAGTTACAGTAATCATCCATAATGCACATTTACCCACCACTGCATAAAAGCTGCATTTTTGGTTCTTGCTTTTCATCATAAGCCTCCAACATTAAATACTAATACTAGTTGTAACTGCATTAGCATTGAATAATATATGTTTATGTTGGCTTAATTTCTTTCTTTTTCATGAACGAAGAGTTGAGAAAACTATTGAGATCACACTAAGTCTTTATCTGCACTTTCTACTCTTGTTGAATCCTTTAGGGTTCTTAAATGTTTTCAACTCGAGACCCAAATGAGAAATTGACTGTCCTCCCTTGACTCAAATCGTCCTCCAATGACCCAAAGTAAAAATAAATAGTGTGTGATTAAAGATGTATTCTCATAACTCAGGACTTATAGTTTAAGAAACCCTGCACAGTTTAGCGCTTGGAAAATGCTTTTGCTTGTTATTTGTATTCTTGACATACTTTGCACAAATAACTGAGCGGCAGGTGTCTGGAGTTTACTGTCCAGATGAACAGATGAAGAGAGGTGTGTAAAGACCCCCCTCCCACGCCCTCAAATCACCCAGGCATTTACTCTTACACACAAATATTTTGCCAATTCTATAATTTGACAGGTGTACTGGAAATCTGGAGAGAGAGAGAGAGAGAGACAGAGACAGAAACAGAGAGAGAGAGAGAGAGAGAGCGAGAGAGAGAGAGAGAGAGAGAGAGAGAGAGAAAGAGAGACAGACAGAGAGAGAGACATGTCATCCCCCAGTGTTAATCCATGAGAGACTCAGTGATGTTCACCTCAGCAGGTCTCACTCTACACTGAGCAGCTCCTTCCTGTCACTCACACCACAGGAAGTGTCACTCACACCCTCCTCCACCTCAGACCCCAATCATATTCTCTTTATAAACTGCTTCTCGGAATAGGGGGCTGTAATCAGTGCAAAGCCAAGATAGGAAATACTAAGAGGCAAATAACATCATGACATAGGCAATTTTGGTATAACTCTTTATTTGTCTTTAGAAGTGATCAGTATAATGCAATAGTCAATACTGTTGGGTACTTTGCCCCTCAAGGTCACCCTATAAAAAAATCCAAATGTGACTGACCGCCTTGATTCGATCTTATGTCGCAAAATTTGAAATTGTGTTTTTTACGTTGGATTAAAGCAGAGACACAGAGCTACAAAATGGTAACCTGGGCTGTTAGCAGAGCGGCCTCCTGAGTTTCTCAAGAGCCCTGCTTACCTCTCCCGGAACACTTCGCTGGAGAGTCGGGAACCTGTCGGGCGTTTCTCATGCAGTGTTCTCTCATCATCGAGCTGTAGCCCTCCTCCTTCCCCTCGGACCTCTCGAAGATAGCGTACCTCATCACGCTGAGGTCCGGGAAGGCTGTCGGCCGTATGCTTCAGTCTGGAGGAGTTTGTGGCGGAGGTGAAGAAGGTTTTTGATTCTCAATTATCCGGGAGAGAGGCTGACCGGAAGTTACTCCAGCTTTGGCAAGACTCCCGCAGTGTGGCAGACTATGCGGTGGATTTCCGCACATTGACAGCTGAGAGTGCCTGGAACCCGGTATTGCTGTTCGACACATTCCTGTACAGTGTATCGGAGGAGGTTAAGGACGAACTAGCAGTCCGGGAACTACCGATGGATCACAACTCGCTCATTGCCTTGACCATCCAGATCGATGGGCGGCTACGGGAACGTAAGAAGGAGAGGAGGTCCGATTCCACTCTCCCGCCCAAGAATTCCAACTCGCCTCCGAGGCATCACGGAAGTCCCCGACGTCCCCGACATCTCCGGCCAGTCAGAACGAGCCAATCAAGACCTGGAGACGACTCTTCGCTGCCTTGTCTCCGCCAACCCCACCACCTAGAGCCAGCAACTAGTGTGGGTTGAATACGCCCGTAACACCCTCCTCTGCTCTGCCACTGGACTCTCGCCTTTCAAGTGTTCCCTGGGTTATCAGCCCCCGCTCTTCCTGGAGGAAGAGGTCGGCATACCCTTGACCCAGATGTTTGTCCGCCGCTGTGGCTGTACCTGGAAGACAGCCCGGTCAACTCTTCTCAAGACCACCTCCAGGTATCGACGACAAGCGGACCGCTCCTGGACCCTCGGCTCCCCGGTTATGTCTCGGGCAGAGGGTATGGCTGTCCACTCGAGACCTTCCCCTCCGGGTGGAGTCCCGCAAACTTTCCCCCGCTTTATCAGCCCTTGCCCCATCTCCAAGATCATTAGCCCCTTTTCTGTTCGTCTTCTGTTGCCCCGTCCTGTATACATCCCACTTTTCATGTGTTTAGGATTAAACCTATGATCTCGCAGCTCTTTGTCTCCTGTTTCACACATTTTCCTCCTCTTCCATCCCCCTCCACTTTGTCATCTTGTAGCAGCATACACTACATGGGGGTCCAGCTCCTTCTCTCTTCTCCTCTCCATCTTCCTCTTCTTGGAAGTGAAATTCAGGGTGACATAATTCAATGGTTCTGTAGATCATGGTTCAGTAGATTTGCAAACACCATGACATAACCAAGATATGTTATGTTCACGATTTCTGAATTGCTTATATTTCAGTATTTAATCATGCAGTATTTACTTGATCATTTTGTGGTTGTCATTGAGAATCAGGTCCTGAATATGATATAAAAGAGAGACGAGAGAATGGATTAACAGATCATTCCATTCTAGTGAACACACTGACTCTTCTGATCATCAGTGTACAGTATGTCATGGGAAAAACATCCACATTAAAGGTATAGTTCACAGGCCCCATGTTATCTGTTAGCTGTTAGCCAGCCTGCCAGCTTAGTGGAGTCTGCCACTAGCACAGTCAGTGTAGTCAGCTCAGTTATCACCATTGAGACCGTGTCTGTGCCTCGACCTAGATTGGGAAAAACTAAACATGGCGGTGTTCGCCTTAGCAATCTCACTGGAATACAGACCTCCTCCATTCCTGCCATTATTGAAAGAGATTGTGATTCCTCACATCTCAAAATAGGGCTACTTAATGTTAGATCCCTCACTTCCAAGGCAGTTATAGTCAATTAACCAATCACTGATCATAATCTTGATGTGATTGGCCTGACTGAAACATGGCTTAAGCCTGATGAATTTACTGTGTTAAATGAGGCCTCACCTCCTGGTTACACTAGTGACCGTATCCCCCGCGCATCCCGCAAAGGCGGAAGTGTTGCTAACATTTATGATAGCAAATTTCAATTTACCAAAAAAAAAGAAGTTTGTCTTTTGAGCTTCTGGTCATGAAATCTATGCAGCCAACTCAATCACTTTTTATAGCTACTGTTTACAGGCCTCCTGTGTCATATACAGCTTTCCTCACTACGTTCCCTAAAATCCTATTGGACCTTGTAGTCATGGCAGATAATATTCAAATTTTTGGTGACATTAATATTCACATGGAAAAGTCCACAGACCCACTCCAAAAGGCTTTCGGAGCCATCATCGACTCAGTGGGTTTTGTCCAACATGTCTCCGGACCTACTCACTGCCACAGTCATACTCTGGACCTAGTTTTGTCCCGTGGAATAAATGTTGTGGTTCTTAATGTTTTTCCTCATAATCCTGGACTATCGGACCACCATTGTATTATGTTTGCAATCGCAAACAAATAATCTAATCAGACCCCAAACAAGGATCATCGAAAGTCGTGCTATAAATTCTCGGACAACCCAAAGATTCCTAGATGCCCTTCCAGACTCCCTCTGCCTACCCAAGGACGTCAGAGTACAAAAATCAGTTAACCTTTCAGTGATACCGGATCCAGGAGCGTCCTCATCAAAAAAGCTGACTAGCATAGCCTAGCCTAACGGGACAGGGATATCATGTTATATAATTTTCATGAAATCACAAGTCCAATACAGCAAATGAAAGATAAACATCTTGTGAATCCAGCCATAATTTCCGATTTTTAAAATGTTTTACAGCGAAAACACAATATGTATTTCTATTAGCTAACCACAATAGCCAAAGACTCAACCGCATATTTTCAGCATGTTTCTACCGCATAGGTAGCTATCACAAAACCGACCAAATAGAGATATAATTAGTCACTAACCAAGAAACAACTTCATCAGATGACAGTCTTATAACATGTTATACAATACATTTATGTTTTGTTCGAAAAATGTGCATATTGAGGTATAAATCATAGTTTTACATTGCAGCTACCATCACAAATAGCACCGAAGCAGCCAGAATAATTACAGAGAGCAACGTGAAATACCTAAATACTCATCATAAAACATTTATGAAAAATACATGGTGTACAGCAAATGAAAGATAAACATCTTGTGAATCCAGCCAATATTTCCGATTTTTTAAGTGTTTTACAGCGAAAACAAAATATATATTTCTATTAGCTCACTACAGTAGCCAAACACACAACGCAATTTACTCCCCGCAAAAATAGCTTGCACAAAACCGACAAAATAGAGATAAAATTAATCACTAACCTTGAACAAATTCATCAGATGACAGTCTTATAACATCAGGTTATACAATACACTTATGTTTTGTTCGGAAATGTGCATATTTCTAGCTACAAATCCTGATTATACATTGTGAATACGTAGCATCGATTCACCAGAATCTCCAGAGATATTTTGGACACTCACCTAATCTGACCAAAGAACTCATCATAAACTTTACATAAAAATACTTGTTGTATGGCAAATGAAAGATACACTGGTTCTTAATGCAACCGCCGTGTTAGATTTTTAAAAATAACTTTACCATAACAAACAGCTTGCGTTATTGCGAGACAGCGCTCGCCAAAACGGCAGAGAACAGGAATCAACATTTTCCACAGAAATATGAAATAACATCATAAATTGTTCTTACTTTTGCTGAGCTTCCATCAGAATCTTGTACAAGGAGTCCTTGGTCCAGAATAAATCGCTGTTTGGTTTTAGAATGTCCTTTTCTTCTGTCGAATTCGCGCCACAATGCTAGCCAAGCTTGATAACGTTCCCATCTTCTCTCTACGCAAAGAACGGAAAACTCCAAAAGTCCCAATAAACGTTGAATAATCTGATAAAACTCGGTTGAAAAAACATACTTTACGATGTTATTATCACATGTATCAAATAAAATCAGAGCCGGAGATATTCGCCGTGTAAACCGAACGCTTATCAGAAGACAATATCGAGGTGCTTCACGCGCCTTGGTAGAGAAAGGAAATTCCTGACCTGCCACTCCAAAAGCTCTTGTTCGACCTCAGATCAAGCTAGACACCCCATTCCACCTTCCACTGCCTGTTGACATCTAGTGGAAGGCGTATGAAGTGCATGTATATCGATAAATAGAAGCCAGTTGAATAGGCAGGCCCTGAAACAGAGCCCCATTTTCAGAATTTTCACTTCCTGTTTGGAAGTTTGCTGCCAAATGAGTTTTGTTTTACTCACAGATATAATTCAAACAGTTTTAGAAACTTGAGAGTGTTTTCTATCCAATAGCAATAATAATATGCATATTGTATGATCTAGAATAGAGTACGAGGCCGTTTAAATTGGGCACGATTTTTTCCAAAGTGAAAACAGCGCCCCCCTATTGACAAGAAGTTTTAACCACCTAACTGAGGAAATCAATTTAACCTTGCGCAATACCCTAGATGCAGTCGCACCCCTAAAAACAAAAAAACATTTGTAATAAGAAACTAGCTCCTGGTATACAGAAAATACCCGAGCTCTGAAGCAAGCTTCCAGAAAATTGGAACAGAAATGGCGCCACACCAAACTGGAAGTCTTACGACTAGCTTGGAAAGACAGTACCGTGCAGTATCAAAGAGTCCTCACTGCTGCTCGACCATCCTATTTTTCCAACTTAATTGAGGAAAATAAGAACAATCCCCCGAAAAAATTTGATACTGTCGCAAAGCTAACTAAAAAGCAGCATTCCCCAAGAGAGGATCGCTTTCACTTCAGCAGTGTCACGCCCTGGCCTTAGTATTCTTTGTTTTCTTTATGTTTTTTAGTTAGGTCAGGGTGTGACATGGGGAACGTATGTGTTTTGTAGTGTCTAGGGGTGTTGTATGTGTATGGGGCAGAGTAGAGTGTAGTTGTCTAGTTATGTCTATGGCTGCCTAGATTGGTTCTCAATCAGAGACAGCTGTCATTCATTGTCTCTGATTGGGAGCCATATTTAAGGCAGCCATAGGCAGTAGGCTTTTGTGGGTAGTTGTCTATGTTGTACGTTTGTAGCTTGTGATTGCACTTACGTCTTTAGCTTCACGATCGTTTGTTGGTTTGTTTCGTTTTGTAATAGTGTTCGTTGCGTGTTTTACCCTCTTCTAAATAAAGAGATGTATTTTGCACACGCTGCGCCTTGGTCCACTCTCTCTCACGAAGACGATCGTGACAGAACTACCCACCAACCATGGATCAAGCAGCGTGAGAGGAACCAGCAACAGCGGAAAAGAAACCAGGACTCGTGGACATGGGAGGATGTTTTGGACGGCAAGGGTTGCTACACATGGGAGGAGATCCTGGCTGGAAGAGATCGCCTCCCATGGGAACAGCTGGAGGCGATTAGGAGAGCAGAGGCAACCGGAGAGAGGAACCGGAGTTATGAGGGTACGCGATTAGCAAGGAAGCCTGTGAGTAAACCCCAAAAATGTCTTGGGGGGGGGGGCTTAAAGGGAGAGTGGCGAAGTCAGGTAGGAGACCTGCGCCTACTCCCTGTACTTACCGTGGAGAGCGAGAGTACGGGCAGACACCGTGTTACGCAGTAGAGCGCATGGTGTCTCCTGTACGCGTGCATAGCCCGGTTCGGTACATTCCAGCTCCACGTATCGGCCGGGCTAGATTGAGCGTTGAGCCGGATGTCATGAAGCCGGCCCAACGCATCTGGCCACCAGTGCGTCTCCTCGGGCCGGCTTACATGGCACCAGCCTTACGCATGGTGTCCCCGGTTCGCCTACATAGCCCGGTGCGGGTTATTCCACCTCCCCGCACTGGTCGGGCGATGGGGAGCATACAACCAGGTAAGGTTGGGCAGGCTCAGTGCTCAAGGGAGCCAGTACGCCTGCACGGTCCGGTATTTCCGGCGCCATCTCCCCGCTCCAGTCCAGTACCACCAGTGCCTACACCACGCACCAGGCTTCCAGTGTGTCTCCAGAGCCCTGTTCCTCCTCCACGCACTCTCCCTGTGGTGCGTGTCTCCAGCCCAGTGCCTCCAGTTCCGGCACCACGCATCAAGCCTCCTGTGCGTCTCCAGAGCCCTGTACGCACTGTTCCTTCTCCCCGTACTCGCCCTGATGTGCGTGCCCTCAGCCCGGTAACACCAGTGCCGGTACCACGCACCAGGCCTATAGTACGCCTTGAGAGTCCAGTGTGCCCTGTTGTTGTTCCCCGCACTAGCCTGATGGTGCGTGTCCTTAGCCCGGTACCTCCAGTTCCGGTACCACGCACCAGGCCTACAGTGCGTCTCAGCCGGCCAGAGTCTGCCGCCTGCCCAGCGGCGCCTGAACTGCCCGTCTGCCCAACGGCGCCTGAACTGCCCGTCTGCCCAACGCCGTCTGAACTGTCCGTCTGCCAAGCGCCGCATGAACTGCCCGTCGGTACTGAGCCTTCAAAGCCGCCCGTCTGCCATGAGCCTTCAGAGCCGTCCGCCAGACAGGAGCCGCTAGAGCCTTCCGCCAGACAGGAGCCGCTAGAGCCTTCCGCCAGACAGGAGCAGCCAAAGCCTTCCGCCAGACAGGATCAGCCAGAGCCTTCCGCCAGACATGACCAGCCAGAGCCGTCAGCGAGCCATGACCAGCCAGAGCCGTCAGCGAGCCATGACCAGCCAGAGCCGTCAGCGAGCCATGACCAGCCAGAGCCGTCAGCGAGCCAGCCAGCCAAAGCCGTCAGCGAGCCAGCCAGCCAGGATCCGCCAGCCAGCCAGGATCCGCCAGCCAGCCAGGATCCGCCAGCCAGCCAGGATCCGCCAGCCAGCCAGGATCCGCCAGCCAGCCAGGATCCGCCAGAGCCAGCCAGCCAGGATCCGCCAGCTAGTCCGGTGCTGCCCCTTAGTCCGGTGGGGTTAATTTGGAGGGTGGCCATTTGGAGGAAGCTACCAAAGCGGGTATTGACAATGGTGGAGTGGGGGCCACGTCCCGCACCCGAGCCGCCGCCATGATGGGGCCCACCCCGGACCCTCCCCTTTCTATTTCAGGTTGTGCGGTCGGAGTCCGCACCTTTGGAGGGGGGGGTACTGTCACGCCCTGGCCTTAGTATTCTTTGTTTTCTTTATGTTTTTTAGTTAGGTCAGGGTGTGACATGGGGAATGTATGTGTTTTGTAGTGTCTAGGGGTGTTGTATGTGTATGGGGCAGAGTAGAGTGTAGTTGTCTAGTTATGTCTATGGCTGCCTAGATTGGTTCTCAATCAGAGACAGCTGTCATTCATTGTCTCTGATTGGGAGCCATATTTAAGGCAGCCATAGGCAGTAGGCTTTTGTGGGTAGTTGTCTATGTTGTACGTTTGTAGCTTGTGATTGCACTTACGTCTTTAGCTTCACGATCGTTTGTTGGTTTGTTTCGTTTTGTAATAGTGTTCGTTGCGTGATTTTCCCTCTTCTAAATAAAGAGATGTATTTTGCACACGCTGCGCCTTGGTCCACTCTCTCTCACGAAGACGATCGTGACAAGCAGTGATAAACTCATGAACTTCTTTGAGGAAAAGATCATGATCATTAGAAAGCAAATTGCGGACTCCTCTTTAAATCTGCGTATTCCTCCAAAGCTCAGTTGTCCTTAGTCTGCACAACTCTGCCAGGACCTAGGATCAAGGGAGACACTCAAGAGTTTTAGTACTATATCTCTTGACACAATGAGGAAAAAATCATGGCCTCTAAACCTTCAAGCTGCATACTGGACCCTATTCCAACTAAACTACTGAAAGAACTTGGCCCTCCTATGTTGAACATAATAAACGGCTCTCTATCCACCGGATGTGTACCAAACTCACTAAAAGTGGCAGTAATAAAGCCTCTCTTGAAAAAGCCAAACCTTGACCCAGAAAATATAAGAAACAATCGGCCTATATTTAATCTCCCATTCCTCTCAAAAAAAATTGAAAAAGCTGTTGCGCAGCAACTCACTGCCTTCATGAACACAAACAATGTATACGAAATGCTTCAGTCTGGTTTTAGACCCCATCATAGCACTGAGACTGCAGAGGCTCTGCATCTGTCCTCGTGCTCCTAGACCTTAGTGATGCTTTTGATACCATCAATCACCACATTCTTTTGGAGAGATTGGAAACCTAAATTGGTCTACATGGACAAGTTCTGGCCTGGTTAAGATCTTATCTGTCAGAAAGACATCAGTTTGTCTCTGTGGATGGTTTGTCCTCTGACACATCAACTGTAAATTTCGGTGTTCCTCAAGGCTCCGTTTTAGGACCACTATTGTTTTCACTATATATTTTACTTCTTGGTGATGTCATTCGGGAAAACATGTTAACTTTCACTGCTATGCAGATGACACACAGCTGTACATTTCGATGAAACATGGTGAAGCCCCAAAATTGCCCTCTCTGGAAGCCTGTGTTTCAGACATAAGGAAGTGGATGGCTGAAAATGTTATACTTTTAAACTTGGACAAAACAGAGATGCTTGTTCTAGGTCCCAAGAAACAAAGAGATTTTCTGTTGAATCTGACAATTAATCTTGATGGTTGTACAGTCGTCTCAAATAAAACTGTGAAGCACCTCGGCGTTACTCTGGACCCTGATCTCTCTTTTGACGAACATATCAAGGCTGTTTGAAGGACAGCTTTTTTCCATCTGCGTAACATTGCAAAAATCTGAAACTTTCTGTCCAAAAATGATGCAGAAAAATGTATCCATTCTTTTGTCACTTCTAAGTTAGACTACTGCAATGCTCTACTTTCCGGCTACTCGGATAAAGCATTAAATAAACTTCAGTTAGTGCTAAACACGGCTGCTAGAATCTTGAAAAATTGGATCATATTACTCCAGTGCTAGCTTCTCTACACTGGCTTCCTGTTAAGGCAAGGGCTGATTTCAAGGTTTTACTGCTAACCTACAAAGCATTACATGGGCTTGCTCCTACCTATCTTTACGATTTGGTCCTGCCGTACATACCTACACGTACGTCACAAGATGCAGGCCTCCTAACTGTCCCTAGAATTTCTAAGCAAACAGCTGGAGGCAGGGCTTTCTCCTATAGAGCTCCATTTTTATGGAATGGTCTGCCTACCCATGTGAGAGACGCAACGAACCGCGCTTGTTGTCTCTGACTGGCGGGTACCCCTCTCTCCATTGGGATTCTCTGCCTCTAACCCTATTACACAGGCTGAGTCACTGGCTTACTGGTTCTCTTCCATGCCGTCCCTAGGAGGGGTGCGTCACTTGAGTGGGTTGAGTCACTGATGTGATCTTCCTGTCTGGGTTGGCGACCCCCCTTGGGTTGTGCCTTGGCGGAGATCTTTGTGGGCTATACTCGGCCATGTCTCAGGATGGTAAGTTGGTGGTTGAAGTTATCCCTCTAGTGGTATGGGGGCTGTGCTTTGGCAAAGTGGGTGGGGTTATATCCTGCCTGTTTGGCCCTGTCCGGGGGTATCGTCGGACGGGGCCACAGTGTCTCCCGACCCCTCCTGTCTCAGCCTCCAGTATTTATGCTGCAGTAGTTTATGTGTCGGGGGGCTAGGGTCAGTCTGTTATATCTGGAGTATTTCTCCTGTCTTATCCGGTGTCCTGTGTTAATTTAAGTATGCTCTCTCTAATTCTTTCTTTCTCTCTCTCGGGGGACCTGGCCCTAGGACCATGCCTCAGGACTACCTGGCCTGATGACTCCTTGCTGTCCCCAATCCACCTGGCCGTGCTGCTGCTCCAGTTTCAAATGATCTATGAAAATCCAACAAACATTTACTCCTGAGGTGCTGACCTGTTGCACCCTCGACAATCACTGTGATTATTATTATTTGACCCTGCTGTTCATCTATAAACATTTGAACATCCTGGCCATGTTCTGTTATAATCTCCACCCGGCACAGCCAGAAGAGGAGACTGGCCACCCCTCATAGCCTGGTTCCTCTCTAAGTTTCTTCCTAGGTTCTGGCCTTTCTATGGAGTTTTTCCTAGCCACCGTGCTTCTACACCTGCATTGCTTGCTGTTTGGGGTTTTAGGCTGGGTTTCTGTACAGCACTTTGAGATATCAGCTGATGTAAGAAGGGCTTTATAAATACATTTGATTTGATTTGATTTATCATGAAATGGGCTCCTACCTGTGTTGTGTCTCGTGTGATCTTGAGGACCAGGATGAGAATGACTATCAGCCTTTGTCCCCCTCCTTAGCGTCCTTTGAGTGGCGACCCTCGCCCCCGACCCTGGTCTAGGAACCTTCACAAAGGTTCCCCCTAGATAGAGGAGACAGCTCAGGACAGAGAGGTAGCTCAGGACAGAGAGGTAGCTCAGGACAGAGAGGTAGCTCAGGACAGAGAGGTAGCTCTGGACTGAAGGGCAGCTCCGGACTAATGGCAGCTCCGGGCTGAGGGGCAGCTCATGACTGGAGGGCAGCTCATGACTGGAGGGCAGCTCATGACTGGAGGGCAGCTCATGACTGGAGGGCAGCTCATGACTGGAGGGCAGCTCCTGACTGGCTGGCGGCTCTGGCAGCTCCTGACTGGCTGGCGGCTCTGGCAGCTCCTGACTGGCTGGCGGCTCTGGCAGCTCCTGACTGGCTGGCGGCTCTGGCAGCTCC
Organism: Salvelinus namaycush; assembly: GCF_016432855.1. Classification (NCBI taxonomy): domain Eukaryota; kingdom Metazoa; phylum Chordata; class Actinopteri; order Salmoniformes; family Salmonidae; genus Salvelinus; species Salvelinus namaycush. Next base: position 14,568,747 of record NC_052312.1, read on the forward strand.
TGACTGGCTGGCGGCTCTGGCGGCTCCTGACTGACGAACGGCTCTGACGGCTCGGGACAGACGGGCGGCTCTAATGGCTCGGGACAGACGGGCGGCTCTAATGGCTCTGGACAGACGGGCGGCTCTGACGGCTCGGGACAGACGGGCGGCTCAGATGGCGCTGGGCAGGCAGGCAGCTCAGATGGCGCTGGGCAGACGAGCAGTGCAGGCGGCGTTGGGCAGACGAGCAGTGCAGGCGGCGTTGGGCAGACGGCCGACTCTGACCTGCTGAGGCGCACACTAGGCCTGGTGCGTGGTGCCGGAACTGGTGGTACCGTACTGGAGACACGCACCTCAAGGCTAGTGCGGGGAGCAGGAACAGGGCACACTGGACTCTCAAAGCGCACTATAGGCCTGGTGCGTGGTACCGGCACTGGGGGTACCGGGCTGAGGGCACGCACCTCAGGGCGAGTGCGGGGAGAAGGAACAGTGCGTACAGGGCTCTGGAGACGCACAGGAGGCTTGGTGCGTGGTGCCGGAACTGGAGGCACTGGGCTGGAGACACGCACCATAGGGAGAGTGCGTGGAGGAGGAACAGGGCCCTGGAGACGCACTGGAAGCCTGGTGCGTGGTGTCGGCACTGATGGTACTGGGCTGGGGCGGGAAGGTGGCGCCGGATATACCGGACCGTGCAGGCGTACTGGCTCCGTTGAGCACCGAGCCTGCCCAACCTTACCTGGTTGAATGCTCCCCGTAGCCCGACCAGTGCGGGGAGGTGGAATAACCCGCACTGGGCTGTGTTGGCGAACCGGGGACACCATGCGTAAGGCTGGTGCCATGTACACCGGCCCGAGGAGACGTACTGGAGGCCAGACATGTTGAGCCGGCTTCATGGCACTTGGCTCAATGCTCAATCTAGCCCGGCCAGTGCGGGGAGGTGGAATAACCCGCACCGGGCTATGCACACGTACAGGAGACACCGTGCGCTCTTCCGCATAACACGGTGTCTGCCCGTACTCCCACTCTCCACGGTAAGCATGGGAAGTGGGCGCAGGTTTCCTACCTGCCTTCGCCACACTACCCTTTATCCCCCCCCCCCCCCCCCCCCCCCCCAATACATTTTTGGGATTTCTTCTCGGGTTTCCGTGCTAGCCGCGTACCTTCATAACGCCGGTTCCTCTCTCCGGTTGCCTCTGCTCTCCTAGCTGCCTCCAGCTGTTCCCATGGGAGGCGATCCTTTCCAGCCAGGATCTCCTCCCATGTGTAGCAACCCTTGCCGTCCAAAACGTCTTCCCATGTCCATTCCTCCTTTCTCTGCTCCTGCTGTCGCTGCTGTCGCTGCCCGTAGCCACGCTGCTTGGTCCGAGTTTGGTGGGTGGTTCTGTAACGGTTTTCTTCCTGGGATGAAGGAGAGGACCAACACGCAGCGCGGCTAGTGTTCAACATGATTTAATAAAGAATACATGAGAACACTACAATCAACAAAACAAGAAAATGTGAAAACTGAAAGCAGTCCTATCTGGTGCAGAACACAAAGACAAAAGACAACCGCCCACAATCCCCAACACAAAACAAGCCACCTATATACGATTCTCAATCAGGGACAACGATTGACAGCTGCCTCTGATTGAGAACCATATCAGGCTGAACACAGAAACAGACAAACTAGACACACAACATAGAATGCCCACCCAGCTCACGTCCTGACCAACTCTAAAACAAGCAACACACATAAGAACTATGGTCAGAACGTGACAGATATGCATATAATTGGTAGATTTGGATAGAAACACTCTAAAGTTTCCAAAACTATTAAACTAATGTCTGTGAGTATAACAGAACTGATATGGCAGGTGAAAACCTGAGGAAAATCCATCCAAGAAGTGCCTTTATTTTGAAATGCCTGTTTTTCCATTGAAAGCCTATCCACCATACAAAGACTTTTGACACAGTTAACGATCTCTATGCCTTCTACAACATGTGGCCAGTCTTTAGGCGTTGTTTCAGGCTTCTACTCTGAAAAATGAGGGAGAAACAGCACATTCAATGAGTGGATAATGGAAATTTCCAGACATGAAGCCAGCATGCGGCCGGGAGTGCTCCTTTCTTGTTTTTCCTTTTCTATTGACGAAGCTTTTGTCCGGTTGAAATATTATAGATTATTTATGGCTAAAACAACTTGAGGATTGATTATAAACATCGTTTGACATGTTTCTACAAACCTTTATGGTACTTTTTTGATTTTTCGTCTGTCTTTTGTGACCGCGCTTTGTTCCAATGGAAAACTGAACAAAACGCACCAACAAAACTGAGGTTTTTGGACATAAAGAGGGACATTATCAAACAAAACAAACATTTATTGTGTAACATGGAGTCTTCGGAGTGCAACCATATAAAGATCATCAAATTTTAATGCTATTTCTGACTTTTGTTACTCCTCTTCTTGGCTGCTAACTGTTTGTAATGATTTTTCTGCTGGGCGCTGTTCTCAGATGATCGCATGGTTTGCTTTCTCCGTAAAGCCTTTTTGAAATCTGACACATGGATTGGATTAACAATAAGTTTATCTTTAAGATGGTGTATAACATTTGTATCTTTTATGTATTTTTATTATGAGAATTTCTGTTTTGTTGAGTTTCACGCTCTGAAATTTCACAGGCTGTTGTTTGAGACAGTGTTTTACTGAAAAAAACGCGCTAACAAAACTGAGTTTTTTTATATAAAGAGGGACTTGATCGAACAAAACAAACATTTATTGGGTAACTGGGAGTTTTGTGAGTGTAACCATATGAAGATCATATGAAAATCATGCTGGGCGCTGTTCTCAGATAATCGCCTGGTTTGCTTTCACCGTAAAGTCTTTTTGAAATCTGACACCGTGGTTGGATTAACAAGAAGTGTATCTTTAAACCCATATATAACACTTGTATGTTTCATGAATTTTTATAATGAGTATTTCTGTTTTTGTATTTGGTGCTCTGCAATTTCACTGGATGTTGGCAAGGTGGGACGCTAGCATCTCACAGACCCTAGAGAAGTTAAAGTAATGACTAAAGAATTCCACCCTGTGTGTGTGTGTGTGTGTGTGTGTGTGTGTGTGTGTGTGTGTGTGTGTGTGGGTGTGGGTGTGGGTGTGGGTGTGGGTGGGGGTGGGAGTTATAAAATGACTGTGTTTGCATTTTTCTCTGAATAAAGAACTAACCTATTGCAGACTGGGGGCTCTGTCTAATTCTTCATTAACCAGGGTCTTACAAACCTCTGGGAATTGGTCAAAGCTATTGTGATAGTTGAGTTCAACCATTGGGATAAAAATTCTCATGACAGATACACACAGGCTCTGATCCATTGACTTGCTTGAACCATACTGTGTGTCCCTTTGTAAACATTGGAAAACATTGGTAATTGCTGACATCACATGCACATGTTAGAAATCAGGAAGAAGTGCTGCAAGGAACATTCTGGTTATACTTGACGGATGCAGGAAATCTTACTCTCAGTCTCCATGTTAGCTTTAACAGTAAATAGCTTACTTTCTTAATACATAGAGCAGTATAACTTGTAGGAAGGTTCTGGCCATTCTGTGTGTAGATCTATTCTGCTCTGTCTGGGTTGTGAATCAGAGAAAACCTCTTCATTCACGTTGAGATCACAGTGAGATCAAAGGGAATTTTATTGGTAGGGGCGTGGTAGTTGGTATTGGACCACAATGTGTCACGCCCTGACCGTAGAGATCTTTTTATTCTCTATGTTTGGTTGGTCAGGGTGTGACTCGGGTGGGAAACTCTATGTTCTCTATTTCTATGTTTTGGCCGGGTATGGTTCTCAATCAGGGATAGCTGTCTTTCGTTGTCTCTGATTGGGAATCATACTTAGGCAGCCTGTTTTTCCACCTTAGTTGTGGGTAGTTGACTTTGTTAGTGGCCTGTATAGCCATAGTAAGCTTCACGTTCGTTTTGTTGTTTCTTGCTTTTGTTGGCGACATTCATAATAAAAAGTAATGTAAGCTCACCACGCTGCACCTTGGTCCGGTCATTTCCACCCTGACGACGATCGTGACAGAACTACCCACCACAAAAGGACCAAGCAGCGTTTTCTGGAGGAATGGATATGGGAGGAGATACTGGAAGGCAAGGGACCCTGGGCACAGGCTGGAGAATATCGCCGTCCTAAGGAGGAGCGAGAAGCAGCAAAGATACGAGGAGATGGCACGACGAAGTATGCACGAGAGGCAGCCCCCAACATTTTGTTTGGGGGGGGGCACAAGGGGAGATTGGCGGAGTCAGGTTATAGACCTGAGCCAACTCCCAGTGCTTACCGCGGGGAGCGAGTGACCGAGCAGGCACCGTGTTATGCGGTAAAGTGCACGGTGTCTCCGGTGCGTGGGCACAGCCCGGTGCGCTCGGAGCCAGCTCTCCTCAAGTGCCACGCTAGAGTGGGCATCCAGCCAGGGCGGATTGTGCCAGCTCAGCGCTCTTGGTCTCCGGTGCGCCGTTTCAGCCCAGGGTATCCTGCGCCGGCTCTGCGCACTGTGTCTCCGGTGCGCTGTGACAGCCCAGTGTGTCCTGTGCCTGCACACCGCACGTGCCGGGCGAAAGTGAGCATTCAGCCACGAGGAGCGGTGTAAGTTCTAAGCACCAGATCTCCAGTGCTCCCCCACAGCCCATTTCGACCTGTGCTTGCGCTATGGAGGTGCCGTGCTAAAGTGGGCATTCAGCCTGGAAGAGTGGTGCCAAGGATAAGCACCATATCTCCACTGCTCCCCCACAGCCCGGTTCATCCTGTGCCTGCTCCACGGGTCAGTCCGGAGCCTGCAGCGACGGTCTCCAGTCCGGAGCCTCCATCGACGGTCCCCAGTCCGGAGCCTCCAGCGACGGTCCCCAGTCCGGAGCCTCAAGCGACGGTCCCCAGTCCGGAGCCTGCAGCGAAGGTCTCCAGTCCGGAGCCTGCAGCGGCGGTCCCCAGTCCGGAGCCTGCAGCGACTGTTCCCAGTCCGGAGCCTCCAGCGACGGTCCCCAGTCCGGAGCCTCCAGCGACGGTCCCCAGTCTGGAACCTGCAGCGACGGTCCCCAGTCCGGAGCCTGCAGCGACGGTTCCCAGTCCGGATCCTCCGGCGATGATCGGTGGTCTGGTTCCTCCGGCGATGATCTGCGGCCCGGTTCCTCCAGTGAAGGTCCATGCACCAGGGCCGCCACCAAAGCGGAGGGATCTGCGGGCGGAGGGGGGTCTACGTCCCGCACCAGAGCCGCCACCATGGAGGGATGCCCACCCGGACCCTCCCCTTTAGAGTCGGGTTTTGCGGCAGCCGCACCTTTGGAAGGGGGGGGGGGTACTGTCACGCCCTGGCCATAGAGAGGTTTTTATTCTCTATTTTGGTTAGGCCAGGGTGTGACTAGGGTGGCATTCTAGTTTCTTTATTTCTATGTTGGTGTGGTTCCCAATTAGAGGCAGCTGTCTATCGTTGTCTCTGATTGGGGATCATATATAAGTTGTCCTTTTTCGTTTGGGTTTTGTTGGTAGTTATTTTCTGTTTAGTGTCTGCACCTGACAGAACTGTTTTCGTTTTTTTCTCTTTGTTATTTTGTTCGAGTGTTTTTTGATTAATAAAACATCATAAACACTTACCACGCTGAGTTTTGGTCCATGCACTCCGACAAGAGCCGTGACACCTTAGGTGAGACGTTATTCTGTAACGACATGCGCTGAGAGCCCGGAAGCAAGTGCAGGGAGTGAGTGTTTTAATAAATAAACGCAATATAACACGAACAACACACAGACATGGAACTGAAACAGAAACAATAACAACTGGGGAAGGAACCAAAGGCAATGACATATATAGGGAAGGTAATAAGGGAAGTGATAGAGTCCAGGTGAGTCTGATGACGCGCAGGTGCGCGTAACGATGGTGACAGGTGTACACCATAACGAGCAGCCTGGTGACCTAGAGGGAGCACACGTGACATATAATGACGAACACTGCGTGTCATTATTGTCAAAGGACACGTACAGGTGTCTGTAAGCATGGCTGGGTGTGGCTTGATATCATTGGTTCATTTACAGATATAAATATAACATTTAAAAATTAGCAAAATCAAAAGAATGGCTTCAGATCAAAGTCTACGTTGACACCGAATAGAGCAATGGTCTTTAAATAAAAGATCCAGGCAGCCTCTCGTTTTAACAATAAATTGTTGAAGTCACCCCCTCTCCTATGGAGGGTGACGTGTTCAATGCCAATATAACATAGGGTGGTTCACTTCCAAAAAGTACCTAATAGAAATACAATGCGCCGAGATTCATACTTTAAATTCGAGCTTGGTTTTACCCACATCATTTTTACCACAAGGACAAGTTATAAGATAAAAAACTGCCTTAGTGGAGAACGTGATAACACCTTTGATTGTGATCTCTTCCCCTGTTTGGGGGTGTTTGAAGGCTCTACATTTGGATCAACAAGTGCCATTGCATTGAGCACAGCCATTACACTTGTAGTTTCCATCCTGCAGAGGCGCAAATACCCCTGCACTACATTTATTTGCACACCTAATAGATGGAAGTCCATGTCCCAGTGTGTGTTTCAGCCATATCCAGGATAACACTGAGTCTACAGTGGAGAAGCACTCCATACTCACAGATCCCCTTAGGGGTACCAATTCTCTCAGCACAGGCTGAGATATAATGGGATACATGGTACCATCTAGAACACACAGAACAGAGGAAGTTGGAGATGGAAAAATTTGCTCATGGTGTAAATCATCCAGAGGTAAAGGGCTCATGTTTGGCAAAATGATGTAGACATAAATTCATACATTTGAAATTTGCATAAAAGTTACAGTAAAGCCAAGTCAATAAGTTGAGTCAAGGTAGAAGACATTATCAGTTATCTTACAGTAAATAGCTACTGAAACAGAGGTGAAATGGACTAGGAAGTCTAGATATGCACATACAGCACTTACAAGTGAGATGCAGAATCACCATACAGATAATAGTGGGGTCATCTTGCAGTCGATCCCGAGTGGTTACTCTCGCCTGCCCTGAATCAAATGGACTGGTGCAGTAGGGTGATCAGTAGGCTTCTTGCCTTACAGTTACAGAGAAAGAAACCTTGTTTCTCTGATTTGTGGGAGATACAACAAATAACACCCTTCCTGGTAGGTGTGTGAACTGACACTGCACTTCTTACAAAGAGAGCATTTAATGTAAATCATACACAGTTGAAGTCGGAAGTTTACATAAACTTAGTTTTTCAACCACTCCACAAATTTCTTGTTAACAAGTTTTAGTTTTGGCAAGTCGGTTAGGACATATACTTTGTGCACGACACAAGTATTTTTTCCAACAATTGTTTACAGACAATTGTTCACTTATAATTCACTGTATCACAACTCCAGTGGGTCAGAAGTTTACATACACTAAGTTGACTGTGCCTTTAAACAGCTAGGAAAATTCCAGAAAATGATGTCATGGCTTTAGAAGCTTCTGATAGGCTAATTGACATAATTTGAGTCAATTGGAGGTATATCTGTGGATGTATTTCAAGGCCTACCTTCAAACTCAGTGCCCCTTTGCTTGACATCATGGGAAAATCAAAAGAAATCAGTCAAGACCTCAGAAAAAAATGTGTAGACCTCCACAAGTCTGGTTCATCCTTGGGATACAATTCCAAACGCCTGAAGGTACCACGTTCATCTGTACAAACAATAGTACGCAAGTGTAAACACCATGGGACAACACAGCCGTCATACCGCTCAGGAAGGAGACGCGTTCTGTCTCCTAGAGATGAACGTACTTTGGTGTGAAAAGTCCCAGAACAACAGCAAAAGACCTTGTGAAGATGCTGGAGGAAACAGGTACAAAAGTATCTATATCCACAGTAAAACGAGTCCTATGTCGACATAACCTGAAAGGCCGCTCAGCAAGGAAGAAACCACTGCTCCAAAACCGCCATACAAAAGCCACACTACGGTTTGCAACTGCACATGGGGACAAATATCGTACTTTTTGGAGAAATGTCCTCTGGTCTGATGAAACAAAAATAGAACTGTTTGGCCATAATGACCATCGATGTGTTTGGAGGAAAAAGGGGGAGGCTTGCAAGCCGAAGAACACCATCTCAACCATGAAGCACGGGGGTGGCAGCATCATGTTGTGGAGGTGCTTTGCTGCAGGAGGGACTGGTGCACTTCACAAAATAGATGGCATCATGAGGGGGGGAAATTATGTGGATATATTGAAGCAACATCTCAAGACATCAGTCAGAAAGTTAACGCTTGGTTGCAAATGGGTATTCCAAATGGACAATGACCCCAAGCATACTTCCAAAGTTGTGGCAAAATGGCTTAAGGACAACAAAGTCAAGGTATTGGAGTGGCCATCACAAAGCCCTGACCTCAATCCTATAGAACATTTGTGGGCAGAACTGAAAAAGCATGTGCGAGCAAGAAGGCATACAAACCTGATTCAGTTACACCAGCTCCGTCAGGAGGAATGGGCCAAAATTCACTCAACTTATTGTGGGAAGCTTGTGGAAGGCTACCTGAAACGTTTGACCAAAGGTAAACAATTTAAAGGCAATGCTACCAAATACTAATTGAGTGTATGTAAACTTCTGACCCACTGGGAATGTGATGTAAGAACTAAAAGCTGAAATAAATCATTCTCTCTGCTATTATTCTGACATTTCACATTCTTAACATAAAGTGGTGATTCTAACTGACCTAAGAAAGGACATTTTTACTGGGATTAAGTGTCAGGAATTGTAAAAAAAAAAAAAACGGAGTTTAAATGTATTTGACTAAGGTGTATGTAAACTTCCGACTTCAACTGTTCATGTATATCTATGCAGTATGTGGAGTCAGAGAGATTCTCACGGTCTGCGAGAACCAGGTCTCCTGAAAAATCTATTTGTATATCAACAACACAAAACATAACTAAATAAAGGTTAAATAAAAAGGCACTGCTATTCCTTTTAATCACATTGTATATGTGGTCGCAAAGATTTACTGTAGACAGAGAATAGAGATGTACAGAACGTAAAAATGTATGGTTTATTATGTTAAAAACACATAGTACATGCTACAAATTCTAAAACGTATTTTTGTAGTCTGTGACAGTGGTGACATCTTTCACTGCTGCTGAAGGTATCTGACATCAGAGTACACTGCATCATCTCTGCTGGTCTTCTCTCTTGCTCTTCTAGAGGAGGACTTCTTCTTGGGGGTGAAACTGACAGCTGCATAGTTCAACACGTCACTGTCTTGATTCTGAGGGGGGTGGAGCCATGAGGAAAACCATTATGATGACAGCGTGATCTACTATATAATGTTTCTATTCTCCTGTGGAAGAAAACACTCTACAAAAGACATCACTGTTCAGACTGTACACCCACTACAATGACCTGACAGTCAGTGGAACAGAGACAGAAGGAAGTTCCATGGAAAAATGAACAACAATCACAAAGATCATAAGGCTTCATCTAGTTCAGTGACTTATTACTTCCAAGAAAGCTTAATAACACAAAATGCACAAATAAGCTGAATACTAGCTCTAAGGAAAGTTAAATGGCAGTTTCTTGTAAAAACTGAAAGCATACTATATTTATAACTGTTGACAAATTTACCTGTTTGCCCTGGGACGTTGGGACATCAGTCCTCCCTTCATAGAGATTGAAATAGAGGAAGGCCAGCTATTATTTTTTATGACAATCTATCAATTTTTAACCTCACGTAGTTAATTAACAGTGCTTATATGTTGGACATTTAATTGATATTTACAGAATGTACATTGCATAGAGATGCATGAAACTTTAGATACATCAGCTATAACATTACATACATTGGATACATTAGATATAAAGTAATACCTCTGCTATCTCTGTTCAGAGTCCTGCACAGCGCCCAGACAAGTAGAAGGGTCACTATCCCCAGAACGATGTTAGAGACGACCAAGGACAGAACAGTAGGACTCAGATCAAATGGAGAATCATGTTCTGGAACTGTGGAAAGGGTAACAGTGACTTCATATTGTATCATCATCAAACAGTAAAATATGGAATCAAAAGCTAATGGTGAAATTGTATAGCTTGTTGAGACAAGTTAATGAGATCATTTGGAGGTAGGCCGTTTGCATGAATATACAGTATCGTTGAGGATATTTACAAATTAAATGGGATTTACCTTGAATGTTCAGCTTGGTCCCGTTCCCAAACAGTATCTCCCCACATGAGGCCACAGCACAGTAGTAAGTCCCAGCATCAGAGAGGCTGAGGTTCCTCTTAGGGAGGTTGTAGACACAGCTCTGTGTAGGAGACCCAGCCACAGGGCTCTTCTCACACTGATCACTCCTGTCTACATGGGTGTAAATTATTCCTGGATGGGATTCTCCTGAGCTATGTCTGAACCAATAGACACTGTGTTCTCCTGCACAGGTCTCAGTGTGTATTGTACAGTTCAGAGTCACAGAGTCTCCTGGATGGACTGACTCAGACACAGGCCGCTGGAGTACAGATATGTTTCTGGACCCTGATCCTGACAAGAAGATCAATTAACCCATTTAGTCTCTAGAATATTACTGTAGACTGTGTTCAAACTCAACATTTTCTAAATAAATATCTCATCTGATTAAGATATTAACTCATATTTTCACCGTATATCTGTACATTTACCTTTTACTATGAGAATGGCTCCTACTCCCAACTCCACCTTGTTGCCATAAGAGCTTCCACAGTAGTATGTGCCTGAATCAGAGAGCTGCATGTCTGAGATCCTTAGGTGATTCTTTTCTTGTCCGTTTTCCACTGAGAATCGAGGGTTATCCTTAAACTCATGGTAAAATGTTGCGTTCCTGTCAAACTTATAGACAGTTGAGAAGAGTTGAAGCTTATCTCCCAAGGGTTGCTTGTACCAGGAGAAATGCATGGCTATGTGGCCGTCATAGAAGCAGTGCACAATCACTGCGTCTCCAATGTTGGCTAATATGAGACCACTGTCCTGAAGTATAGATGAGGACCCAGTACCATTTACTACATCTATTAAAAAACATGAACAATACAGTATATTTGCTGTTACATACCCAAAATACAATTTAGAATATTCAAAGTGTCTGTAAAGTATTACATGTAATATCTCATGCATCCAAATCGAGGGCGGACATCTCATAAACAGAGAAATATAAAAGTTGGACTTACCCATCTCTAGAAGAAGTGGAAATATCAGACACAGTGTGATCCTCTTTGAAGGTGTCATCCTCCTCACAACTTGTGTTGAGTGGAAAAAGTCCACCTATGTAGACAACACTTCAACAATGGAGTTACAGGTGATTGGTCGAACTGGACGCATCATTTTTGTTGACGCCTTATTCAGGAAGGACAATCTTCTTCACATTGTACAGAGTCACAGAGTCTCCTGGCTGGACTGAATCAGAAACACAAAGATTGTATTATATTCTTATCCTTATAGATTTAGTAAAAATGCTGTATTAATAATTCAAGTTTGGCATCCCTTATTCTTAATCACTACAGCTACTGTTGTCTACGTCAAGAGACTGATAGTTGTGAACTTGTTGGGAGTATGCATAGAATGACACTGTCATCCACTAGGGCTTCTGTCACCACACAGTCACTTCACCTCACTAAAAAACATAAATGGAAAAAAATCTCAAATTCAGGATTTACACTCATTTGGATTGGCTGGATAGAATCCATTCCCATGATTTTGTTATTGAGGAGGCAGATTCTTCTAGGCCTATAGGTGATGACAATAGTTTACTGTTAAAACTGTGTTTGTTTGACTAACAACTACAGATCTAGTTGAAATAACCAAATAAATAGCTTATTGTCTTTTTTCACAGATTTCAGTCCACTATGTATGGAAAAGCTGCCTCATCAAAAGAGTTGGTTTACTGTTGTTAAAATGGTCAACTTGAAGAGCAGGTAGTATAGTATACAGTATGATAGAGCTAAGAGTTCTGAGACATCCGGCTGAAAACCACAGAAAGAGAGAAACAGAGAAAGAGAGAGAGAGGGTGACAGCGAGAGAGAAAGAGAGAGAGAGATAGAGGAGAGACAGAGAGAGAGATTGGAGAGAGAAATAGAGAGAGAGATTGAGAGAGACCAGAGAGAAAGAGAGAGAGAGAGAGACCAGAGAGAAAGCGAAAGAGAGAGAGAGCGAGAGAGAGAGAGAAGAGAGAAGAGAGAGAGAGACAGAGACAGAGGAGAGACAGAGAGAGAGATTGGAGAGAGAAATAGAGAGAGAGAGAGAGAGACCAGAGAGAGAGAGAGAGAGAGACCAGAGAGAAAGAGAGAGAGAGAGAGAGAGGGAGCAGAGGGTCCTGTGTACAAAGCCAACAGGCCCTAAAAAAGCTCAGATACATCCTCATCTTGTGTTCATCACAAACCGCAGAGTAACTGTAAATAGGTTGCTGTGTGTTTGAGGGCGTGTTAGTGGCATAAGAACGGTTTAACACTACAAATTAAAGCTGTAATGCGTAACTTTTTTTGGCAACCTGACCAAATTCACATAGAAATGTGAGTTATAGATCTGTCATTCTCATTGAAAGCAAGTCTACGAAGCGGTAGTTCTGTTCTAAGTGCGCTACTTCTATGTTTCCGTTCTTAAAGCAACAACGTGTAACTTTTGTGCGACCCAACCAAATTCACATCAAAATTTGAGTTATAGATCTTTCTTTACTGACATTTTCAACCTGTCCCTGGCCAAGTCTGTAATACCTACATGTTTCAAGCAGAACACCATAGTCCCTGTGCCCAATAACTCCAAGTTAACCTGTCTAAATGACTAACAACCCTTGGCACTCACGTCTGTAGCCATGAAGTGCTTTGAAAAAGGCTGTTCATGGCCCTCATCAACACCATCATCCGAGAAATCCTAGACCCACTTGAATTTGCATACCGCCCCAACAGATCCACAGATGACGCAATCTCTATTGCACTCAACATTGCCCTTTCCTTTCTGGACAAAAGGAATACCTACGTGAGAATGCTGTTCATTGACTACAACTCAGCGTACAACCCAATAGTGCCCTCAAATCTCATCACTAACCTAAGGACCCTGGGACTAAACACCTCCCTTTGCAACTGTATCCTGGACTTCCTGACGGGCCGCCCCTCAGGTGGTAAGGGTAGGCAACAAAACATCTGCCACGCTGATCCTAAACATGGGGGCCACTCAGGGGTGCGTGCTCAGTCCCCTCCTGTACTCCCTGTTCACCCATGACTGCATGGCCAAGCATGACTCCAACACCATCATTAAGTTTGCCGACGACTCAACAGTGGTAGGCCTGATCACCGACAATGATGAGATAACCTATAGGAAGGAGGTCATTGACCAGGAAGTGTGGTGTCAGGACAACAACCTCTCCCTCAATGTGATCAAGACAGAGGAGATGATAGTGGACTACAGGAAAAGGAGGGCCGAGCATGCCCCCATTCTCATCGACGGGGCTGTAGTGGAGCAGGTTGAGAGCTTCAAGTTCCTTGTTGGTTAAGGGCTTGTAAGTAAGCATTTCACGGTAAGGTCTACACCTGTTGTGTTCGGCGCATGTGACAAATAAAATGTATTTGATTTGATTCATTCTCAATTAATGCAAGTCTAAGAAGTGGTAGATCTGTTCTATGGTCTATATTTCTATGCTTCCCGTTCTTAAGTTTAGTTTTTGCGTCTTTTACTTTGGTTTTGTACACCAGCTTTAAACAGCTGAAAATACAATACTTTGGGTTATTGAAAATATATTTCATAGGGGTTTAGATGGTACAATGATTCTCTACTGTCGTGTCTTTGGCATCATTAAATTGAAGACTTATTTATCAAATAACTCTCTGTAATTATTATTACGCGATTAAACTGATTAATCATGTAACTGTAATTAACTAGGAAGTCGGGGCACCAAGGAAAATATTCAGATTACAAAGTTATAATTTTCCTAATATAACTTTTCAGATATTTTCAAATCTGATCAATTAGTCTTCTTAATCAATGATTTATTTACTTTACCTCACGTTAGTCTCATTTCAAACGTCGTAAATTGTTGGTTATCTGCACGAACCCAGTCTTCACTATGAGTCATCCATACAGCAATTGTCTTAATTTTACTAACTAAGTAATTCACAGAAATGCATAAACAAACAAACTAAGTAAATATGGTTACAAGAAATGATAGGGGAATGTGCCCTAGTGGGTGAAACCGGCATGGCGGCTTGTTAGACAAGAGGGGAGTGGGGGTCAGATGAAAAGTCACTACAGAGTTGATAATTATAACAATTGAAATGCTAATCCTTTGCACATGAACTTGCACAGAAACGCTCACTCATTCGGGAACAATTGCAATCAATATATATATTTACGCTCAGTGTGTCGTCGGGATCTCTGCTGAAAAGTTAATTTCTGTTGGAGAGTTTCCGTCCTCTCTCTCTCTCTCTCTCTCTCTGTCGTGGTTAGAGTGGATTGTTCAGAGTGACATTCATTCATGTCGTTATGGATAGGTGTTTCGGCGGTTGTCGTTCTTCGCGTTCAATGATACCTAATTCCTAGCTGCAGACTAGTAATTAATATCAAAGATTTGTTCTTATTCTGTCGGTATCGATAGTCTAAGAGTTTAACCACGTGGGATGGTTAAAAGATTCAGCAGTCTGGTCTCAAACCTTGGCCCTCTCGTTATTGAGGTAAGCTGGTCTGCAACCTTTGTCCTCTCGTGATTGAGAGAAACATGGTCTGCTGATAGACGACACAAGTGTGGGTTTTATTCGGGAGTTGCAGAAAAGGGCCTGTCCCAGGATGCCCGACCCTAACTGGGCTCATGGGCGGTCCTCTGATTTAGTTAAAATCAAAAGGGAATTGGAGTTTCCTTCATTAAGCAGTCCAAAATAACATTACACAATTTTACAAAAAGTATCTTCCTCACTCATTCATCTTATACAACAATTAGATGTAAACCTCATATCTGAGGCTATTATATAAACAGCGTTATGGTAATATGGCTGCACCGTCTCTCATGAGTTTTACAAACTTGTAACAAACGGACCAGTTTGTAACTGGATTCTTCACCGATCTTTTATACCTTCTCCGGAACATAAATGTTGTTCGAACCTCAAGTTCTGTGAGATGGAAGAAATTCCTTTGTTCTCTATGAAACTTCACTCTGTCTCTATACTGTGTGGCCATGAGGCAGGATCTTCCCTAGGAATTTACGACCTCTCTGACCACAGCAGCCTGGTTGTAGGAGGCAGAGAGAGGGGGATGGTGCTCGCTGTACCCAAAGAGGGCAACGTCATGACACTACGCTATGCTTTGCTTGCTTTGTCACCAAAACTGAAATTAGGTGAACTATTAGAATTTCAGCAACCAGGAAATGGCGTAGCGATTTTGCATATTGCACCTTTAAAGATGCCTGAGTTTGGCCTAAATAAATACATTCAACTTCCTTTGTCTTGACTGTTGTTAAATGCTTTATTCATCTTATCACAAGCAAGTCCATTTAAAATGAGTTTGGCAGATAAGCAATGCACTTAATTCAAGTAAATTGAAATTTCTTAGGTACAGTAATACAGATAATAATGTTAATAAAGTGGGAGTTGATAAAAAGAGAATTCATTAGATTGTTTCATTCATCCAGTTCTACTGTCTGATCCCAGCGTACACCACTGTCTCCATGTGACCTCTCTGTCTTCTAGACCTGTTCTTCTTGTTGCTCAGATTCAGAGCTACGTAATGGAGATGGTCTGCATCTTGGGCCTGTGAGAAACAATTATAATTAGGGGAGGGGGAAATAATACCATATGTTATTATTTAACATAAACATTTTCATACATATTTTTATGGTCATACAAAATGTAAGAAATTCTACTTACCCCTGCATCCGTAGAAGAGACTGCTGGACATGCTGTCAGAGATACGGATCCTGAAACGAAACACACCAAAGATAAAGATGCAACTCCTTCTTCCACTGCAGATACATCTGTAGATGGTGATATTAAAGAAGAGCACCTTCTAAAATGTAGTCACATACCTCTGCACTGCAGACACTTTCTCTGGTTCATCTTGTACATGATGCACGCAAGGACAATGATCAGGATAAACGAGAAAGCCAATCCTACACCCAGGCAGTACACCAAGAGAAGAAGGTCTGCCCTATGGCCTGTGGACATTCAAATATTGATAGAGGACACTCAGAATAGCAAGGAAATTAATATTCTACACTGTACATTAGTAAAATATTTTTAAAAAATGCAAGCCGTATCACCTACCTTGAATGTCCAGTTTGGTCCCGTTCCCAAACAGTATCTCCCCACATGAGGCCACAGCACAGTAGTAAGTCCCAGCATCAGAGAGGCTGAGGTTCCTCTTGGGGAGGTTGTAGACACAGCTCTGTGTAGGAAACGCAGCCTCAGGGCTCTTCTCACACTGATCACTCCTGTCTCCATGGGTGTAAATGATTCCTGGACGGGATTCTCCTGAGCCATGTCTGAACCAATAGACACTGTGTTCTCCTACACAGGTCTCAGTGTGTATTGTACAGTTCAGAGTCACAGAGTCTCCTGGCTGGACTGACTCAGACACAGGCTGCTGGAGCACAGTCATGTTTCTGGACCCTGAACCTGACAAGAGGATTTATAAGTCAGTAAATATGTTCCCAATGTTGTGTCCCAAGTTAACATTGTTGAAATCATACACAGTCATATCTGATTATGCAAATACAGCATAATTGTGCCATTGTATCCAAAACATAAAGTGGAAAAAAACTAAAGATTGTAGTTGCAGAACATTAGTTACTATTTCCTTTGTCTCTAAATTCAGATGTTGTACCTTTCACAATGAGAATGAGTCCTGCTCCAAACTCCACCTGGTTGGCATAAGAGTTCCCACAGTAATATGTGGCTGAATCAGAGAGCTGCATGTCTGAGATCTTTAAGTGATTAATTCCTTCACCGCTTTGCACTGAGAAGCGAGTGTTACCCTTAAATTCATGGTAAAATGTTGCATTCTTGTTATACTTGTAAAAGACTGATAAGATTTGAAGATTGTCACCCAATGTTTGCTTGTACCACATAAAGTACAGTGCCAGGTTGCCTTTATAGAAGCAGTGCAAAGTCACTGTTTCTCCAACATTGGCTGTAACAAGATGAATTTCCGAGGATTGTGCAGCAGCTAGAATACACACAGAGACATGATCCGTTACTTAAACGTCCTTTATATACCAAAAAAAATACATATATGAATTGCATCTTTAAAGTACCTGAGTCTACATCCCTTAATTAAGCAGAGAAATATCAAAGTTGGACTTACCCATCGCTACAAGAAGTGCCAGTATCAGACACTGTGACATCATCGTTGAAGTTGTCCTCTTCACAACCTGTGTGTTGAGTGGAAAAAGTCCACCCATGTAGACGACACCTCAACTATGGGGTTACAAGTGATTGGTCGAACTGGACGCGTCATTTTTGTTAACACCTTTTTCAGCCAACCATGGTCTTCGTAACTGAAAATCACTCATAGAATCCATGCAAAGTGAACCAATGCTTACTGTGTAGGATATTTTGGAGAGGGTGGGTGAAGCATACACACTTTGTGGTGTCTAGATGATAATTCATGTTTTTTAAACATTGTATAGTTTGGTATGTGGGCACAGGCTGAATCAAAGATGCCCAATACTGAGGCAGTGTTTAAAGAGAATATATGAATATCCTTAATTTATTTGGGTGAAAAGTATAATGTTATCTGGTAAGTATGCAGTACATTTTCAAGCATACATTACACATACATGTACCAGTATCCTCTTGTTGTCAAACTCAGTTGTGTGCCTTAGATAGATTTAGCCCCACCCCATGTAACAGTTACAGGCAGTACTCCCGATGACCTATAGGGGGACTGTTATACATAGAACATGTGCTGATACGTAGGGTGAACAGGGGTGGAGCATTACTGTGAGGGTATGTGGGGGAAACACATACAGAATGAAAGTCAGTCTTATCCCTGTCATTCATGTACTAACTCAAATGTAGGCTACTAGTTGAGCGTTTAGTAGGGGTGTACCTCGTGTGTAGGCCTCTTCACTGTCGCCTAATATACATTAATACAATTTCTACTTTAAACTCTGTGAACAAATGATTGTAGTTTGAATGAATTAAACCTATGATCTTGTAAGTGACAAGATACAGGCTACATGGCATACAGTATATAAATGGACTGTGATGCTTATTGTCATGGTTGTGAACAACATTGAAAGATTGAGAGAAAACAGAGTGACACCACATAGACATCCTGCTGAAAACCACATAGAGACACAGGGTGTGTAAAAGGCCAGCAGGCCTGTCCAAAGCGTAGAGACGGACTTGTTTTGTGCTCACAGCAGACCGCAGAGTGCAGGTACCTGTAAACATCTCGCTGTGTGGGTGTGACCATGGGTGGGATTAGTATTTATCAGTAGGTTGGGTCTGCAGATGCCCTCTGCACACATTCATACAGACATACTTTATGTACAGAACACAAGAGAAGGAACAAGTCTATTTTATTCAGTATCAGTTGTTTAAATGGATATTTATTAATGCTAAAAGAAGCAGCATATACAGGGAATTTCAACTGACATATAACTTTTTAAACAAGGTCACAGACCATTAATTAATAAAAGGCAATATGAAAATACTCAGCAATCTCAATAAATACTAATTTTCAATAAATAGTGATGATATTTCCAACATTTACTGCAAAAAGTCCATCGACATTTGTCTTAGATTGATCAATTTCCTGGTGGTGTAGATGATGATGAAGATGGTCAGACAGCAGAGGAGAACACCAGTTCTTATGATGGAGAGAAGGACCAAGATTCTCATCTCTGGATCATCAGAGTGACCACACTCAACATCCAGCTTGGTGCCGTTCCCAAACAGTATCTCCCCACATGAGGCCACAGCACAGTAGTAAGTCCCAGCATCAGAGAGGCTGAGGTTCCTCTTGGGGAGGTTGTAGACACAGCTCTGTGTAGGAGACCCAGCCTCAGAGTTCTTCTCACACTGATCACTCCTGTCTCAATAGGTGTAAATGATTCCTGGATGGGATTCTCATGGGCCATGTCTGAACCAATAGACACTGTGTTCTCCTACACAGGTCTCAGTGTGTATTGTACAGTTCAGAGTCACAGAGTCTCCTGGCTGGGCTGACTCAGACACAGGCTGCTGGAGCACAGTCATGTTTCTGGACCCTGAACCTGACAAGAAGGTTTATAAGTCAGTAAATATGTTCCCAATGTTGTGTCCCAAGTTAACATTGTTGAAATCATACACAGTCATATCTGATTATGCAAATACAGCATAATTATGCTATTGTATCCAAAACATAAAGTGGAAAAAAACTAAAGATTGTAGTTGCAGAACATTAGTTACTATTTCCTTTCTTTGTAAATTCAGATGTTGTACCTTTCACAATGAGAATAAGTCCTGCTCCAAACTCCACCTGGTTGGCATAAGAGTTCCCACAGTAATATGTGGCTGAATCAGAGAGATGCATGTCTGAGATCTTTAGGTGATTCATTCCTTCACCGCTTTCCACTGAGAAGCAAGTGTTACCCTTAAATTCATGGTAAAATGTTGCATTCTTGTTATACTTGTAAAAGACTGATAAGATTTGAAGATTGTCACCCATTGTTTGCTTGTACCACATAAAGTACAGTGCCAGGTTGCCTTTATAGAAGCAGTGCAAAGTCACTGTTTCTCCAACATTGGCTGTAACAAGATGAATTTCCGAGGATTGTGCAGCAGCTAGAATACACACAGAGACATGATCCGTTACTTAAACGTCCTTTATATACCAAAAAAAATACATATATGAATTGCATCTTTAAAGTACCTGAGTCTACATCCCTTAATTAAGCAGAGAAATATCAAAGTTGGACTTACCCATCGCTACAAGAAGTGCCAGTATCAGACACTGTGACATCATCGTTGAAGTTGTCCTCTTCACAACCTGTGTGTTGAGTGGAAAAAGTCCACCCATGTAGACGACACCTCAACTATGGGGTTACAAGTGATTGGTCGAACTGGACGCGTCATTTTTGTTAACACCTTTTTCAGCCAACCATGGTCTTCGTAACTGAAAATCACTCATAGAATCCATGCAAAGTGAACCAATGCTTACTGTGTAGGATATTTTGGAGAGGGTGGGTGAAGCATACACACTTTGTGGTGTCTAGATGATAATTCATGTTTTTTAAACATTGTATAGTTTGGTATGTGGGCACAGGCTGAATCAAAGATGCCCAATACTGAGGCAGTGTTTAAAGAGAATATATGAATATCCTTAATTTATTTGGGTGAAAAGTATAATGTTATCTGGTAAGTATGCAGTACATTTTCAAGCATACATTACACATACATGTACCAGTATCCTCTTGTTGTCAAACTCAGTTGTGTGCCTTAGATAGATTTAGCCCCACCCCATGTAACAGTTACAGGCAGTACTCCCGATGACCTATAGGGGGACTGTTATACATAGAACATGTCCTGATACGTAGGGTGAACAGGGGTGGAGCATTACTGTGAGGGTATGTGGGGGAAACACATACAGAATGAAAGTCAGTCTTATCCCTGTCATTCATGTACTAACTCAAATGTAGGCTACTAGTTGAGCGTTTAGTAGGGGTGTACCTCGTGTGTAGGCCTCTTCACTGTCGCCTAATATACATTAATACAATTTCTACTTTAAACTCTGTGAACAAATGATTGTAGTTTGAATGAATTAAACCTATGATCTTGTAAGTGACAAGATACAGGCTACATGGCATACAGTATATAAATGGACTGTGATGCTTATTGTCATGGTTGTGAACAACATTGAAAGATTGAGAGAAAACAGAGTGACACCACATAGACATCCTGCTGAAAACCACATAGAGACACAGGGTGTGTAAAAGGCCAGCAGGCCTGTCCAAAGCGTAGAGACGGACTTGTTTTGTGCTCACAGCAGACCGCAGAGTGCAGGTACCTGTAAACATCTCGCTGTGTGGGTGTGACCATGGGTGGGATTAGTATTTATCAGTAGGTTGGGTCTGCAGATGCCCTCTGCACACATTCATACAGACATACTTTATGTACAGAACACAAGAGAAGGAACAAGTCTATTTTATTCAGTATCAGTTGTTTAAATGGATATTTATTAATGCTAAAAGAAGCAGCATATACAGGGAATTTCAACTGACATATAACTTTTTAAACAAGGTCACAGACCATTAATTAATAAAAGGCAATATGAAAATACTCAGCAATCTCAATAAATACTCATTTTCAATAAATAGTGATGATATTTCCAACATTTACTGCAAAAAGTCCATCGACATTTGTCTTAGATTGATCAATTTCCTGGTGGTGTAGATGATGATGAAGATGGTCAGACAGCAGAGGAGAACACCAGTTCTTATGATGGAGAGAAGGACCAAGATTCTCATCTCTGGATCATCAGAGTGACCACACTCAACATCCAGCTTGGTGCCGTTCCCAAACAGTATCTCCCCACATGAGGCCACAGCACAGTAGTAAGTCCCAGCATCAGAGAGGCTGAGGTTCCTCTTGGGGAGGTTGTAGACACAGCTCTGTGTAGGAGACCCAGCCTCAGAGTTCTTCTCACACTGATCACTCCTGTCTCAATAGGTGTAAATGATTCCTGGATGGGATTCTCATGGGCCATGTCTGAACCAATAGACACTGTGTTTTCCTACACAGGTCTCAGTGTGTATTGTACAGTTCAGAGTCACAGAGTCTCCTGGCTGGGCTGACTCAGACACAGGCTGCTGGAGCACAGTCATGTTTCTGGACCCTGAACCTGACAAGAAGGTTTATAAGTCAGTAAATATGTTCCCAATGTTGTGTCCCAAGTTAACATTGTTGAAATCATACACAGTCATATCTGATTATGCAAATACAGCATAATTATGCTATTGTATCCAAAACATAAAGTGGAAAAAAACTAAAGATTGTAGTTGCAGAACATTAGTTACTATTTCCTTTCTTTGTAAATTCAGATGTTGTACCTTTCACAATGAGAATAAGTCCTGCTCCAAACTCCACCTGGTTGGCATAAGAGTTCCCACAGTAATATGTGGCTGAATCAGAGAGATGCATGTCTGAGATCTTTAAGTGATTAATTCCTTCACCGCTTTGCACTGAGAAGCGAGTGTTACCCTTAAATTCATGGTAAAATGTTGCATTCTTGTTATACTTGTAAAAGACTGATAAGATTTGAAGATTGTCACCCATTGTTTGCTTGTACCACATAAAGTACAGTGCCAGGTTGCCTTTATAGAAGCAGTGCAAAGTCACTGTTTCTCCAACATTGGCTGTAACAAGATGAATTTCCGAGGATTGTGCAGCAGCTAGAATACACACAGAGACATGATCCGTTACTTAAACGTCCTTTATATACAAAAAAAAATACATATATGAATTGCATCTTTAAAGTACCTGAGTCTACATCCCTTAATTAAGCAGAGAAATATCAAAGTTGGACTTACCCATCGCTACAAGAAGTGCCAGTATCAGACACTGTGACATCATCGTTGAAGTTGTCCTCTTCACAACCTGTGTGTTGAGTGGAAAAAGTCCACCCATGTAGACGACACCTCAACTATGGGGTTACAAGTGATTGGTCGAACTGGACGCGTCATTTTTGTTAACACCTTTTTCAGCCAACCATGGTCTTCGTAACTGAAAATCACTCATAGAATCCATGCAAAGTGAACCAATGCTTACTGTGTAGGATATTTTGGAGAGGGTGGGTGAAGCATACACACTTTGTGGTGTCCAGAGGATGTTTTTTTTGTTTTTATACATTGTTTAGTTTGCTAGTTAGGCACCAGCTGAATCAAAGATGTCCAATACTGAGGCAGTGTGTAAAGAGAATATATGAATATCCTTAATTTAATTGGGTGAAAAGTATAATATTATCTGGTAAGTATGCAGTACATTTTCAAGCATACATTACACACGCATGTACCTGTTTCCTCTTGTTGTCAAACTCAGTTGTGTGCCTTAGATATTTAGCCCCACCCCATGCAACAGTTACAGGCAGTACTCCTGATGACCTGTAGGGGGGCTGTTATACATAGAACATGTGCTGATACGTAGGGTGAACAGGGGTGGATCATTACTGTGAGGGTATGTGGGGGAAACACATACAGAATGAAAGTCAGTCTTATCCCTGTCATTCATGTACTAACTCAAGTGGTAGGATACTAGTTGAGCGTTTAGTAGGGGTGTACCTCGGTGTGTAGGTTTTTTCACTGTAGCCTATTATACATTAATACATTTTCTACTTTAATCAAGGGAAACAAATGAGTGTAGTTTGAATGAATAAAACCTATGATCTTGTAAGTGACAAGATACAGGCTACATGGCATACAGTATATAAATGGACTGTGTTGTTAATTGTCATGGTTGTGAACAACATTGAAAGAATGAGAGAAAACAGAGTGACACCACATAGACATCCTGCTGAAAACCACATAGAGACACAGGGTGTGTAAAAGGCCAGCAGGCCTGTCCAAAGCGTAGAGACGGACTTGTTTTGTGCTCACAGCAGACCACAGAGTGCAGGTACCTGTAAACATGTCGCTGTGTGGGTGCATGCATGGGTGGGATTAGTATTTATCAGTAGGTTGTGTCTGCAGAAGCCATCTGCACACATTCATACAGACATACAGTATGCACAGAACACACGAGAAGGAACAAGTCTATCTACAATCTTAGAAGTGTGTCGTCTGGCTCACCATAGTTTGAGCATCCTGGGAATTACTTTTTTAAGAAGACATTATAAAGCAAAGTCTGAGTTACTGGATCAAGACAATCAAATATCGGCTTGATACGGCTGCTTCTTTTTTGATAGAAATTAAACATTTACTGAAATGATTTCTCTTTTGATGTTTGTACAGGAAACAGTGAACGATCTCTAGTGCTGTTGATACTACCGACCCCAACCCAGCCCAGCCCAAAGGTTAAAGTAATCCATAATGTAAATTTACCCGCCACTGCATAAAAGCTTCCTTTCTGGCTCTTGGGTTTTATCATCAACATTAAATACTAATATTAGTTATAACAGCAATAGCATTGAATAATATATGTTTTTGTTGGTTTAATTTCAAACCTTTGTTTGATACTAATAACTTTTTTTCATACAGGAAGAGTTGACAAAACTATTGAGATGAAGAAGTCTTTTTTGCACTTTGCACTTTGTCCTCTTGTTGACTGCTGTATGGTTCTTAAACGTTTTCAACTCGAGACCCAAATTAAAAATTGACTGTCCTCTCATGATCCAAATTTCGACCTCCAACGATCCTAAATAAGAATAAATAGTGTGTGATTATAGATGTATTCTCATAACTCAGGACCCATCGTTTTTGAAACCCTGCACAGTTTAGGGTTTGAAAAATGCTTTTATCTTGTGGTTTGTATTCTTGACATAACTGTTTGTTAACGTTCCAGATGAACAGAAAAAGAGAGAGAGGTGTGAAAAGAGTGTGTGCACTAACCACCCCCCCCCCCCCCCCAATCAACGATTAAATGCATCACCATCCCCACAATCTGTTGACAGGTGGACTGTAAATCTGGTGAGCGAGAGAGAGAGAGAGTGAGAGAGTGAGAGAGAGAGAGAGAGAGAGAGAGAGAGAGAGAGAGAGAGAGAGAGAGAGAGAGAGAGAGAGAGAGAATAAGGGACATTTCATCCCCCGGTATTAGTCTATGAGAGACCCAGTGATGTTCACCTCAGCAGGTCTCACTCTACACTGAGCTGCTCCTTCCTGTCACTCACACCACAGGAAGTGATGCGTACACTCACCGGCCCCTCTTCTACCTCAGACCCCAATCATATTCTCCTTATAAGGTGCTTCTCGGAATAGGGGGCTGTGATTAGTGCAAAGCCAAGACAGGAAATACTAAGGGAAGAATAACATCATGACAAAGGCAATTTTGGTTTAACTCTTTATTTGTCTTTAGAAGTGATCAGTATAATGCAATACTACTGTTGGGTACTTTGTCCCTCAGGGTCACCCTATAAAAAAATAACCAAATCACCAACACACACAACAGAGATCTAAGTTGGCCCCTATCTGGGCTCGAACCAGGGACCCTCTGCAGACAACAGTCACCCTCGAAGCATCGTTATCCATCGCGCCACAAAAGCCGCAGGCCTTGCAGAGAAAGCGGAACAACTACATCAAGGTCTCAGAGCGAGTGACATCACCGATTGAAACACTATTAGCGTGCACCCCGCTAACTAGCTAGCCATTTCACATCGGTTACACTCACCCCCCTTTTGACCTCCTCCTTTTCCGCAGCAACCAGTGATCCGGGTCACGGCACCAATGTAACAGTATAGCTTCTGTCTCTCTCCTCACGCCTACCTGGGCTTGAACCAGGGACCCTCTGCACACAGACAACAGTCACCCTCGAAGCATCGTTACCCGTTACCCCGGGAACAACTACTTCAAGGTCTCAGAGCAAGTGATGTCACCGATTGAAACGCTATTAGCGCACACCCCGCTAAATAGCTAGCCATTTCACATCGGTTACAGAGGCAACTACTCCTCTGCAGCCATTAAACAGTTGTTACTTCCCTGTGTCTCAACCCCGTCCTGTGCAATTGGGTCCTGGACTTCCTGACGGGCCGCCCCCAGGTGGTGAACGTAGGAAACAACATCTCCACTTTGCTGATCCTCAACACTGGTTCCCACAAGTGTGCGTGCTCAGCCCCCTCCTGTACTCCCTGTTCACCCATGACTGTGTGGCCATGCACACGTCCATCTCAATCATCAAGTTTGCAGACGACACAACAGTAGTGGGCTTAATTACCAACAACGACAACACAGCCTACAGGGAGGAGGTGAGGGCTCTGGGAGTGTTGTGTCAGGAAAACAACCTCTCACTCGACATCAACAAAACAAAGGAGATGATCGTGGACTTCAGGAAACAGCAGAAGGAGCACCCCCCTCTCCATATCGACGGGACAGCAGTGGAGAAGGTGGTAAGTTCCTCTGCGTACACATCACGGACAAACTGAAATGGTCCACCCACACAGTGTGGTGAAGAGAGCATCCTGACGGGCTGTATCACCGCCTGGTAGGGCAACTGCACCACCCACAACTGCAGGGCTGTCCAAAGGGTGGTGCGGTCTGCACAACGCATCACCGGGGGCAAACTACCCGCCCTCCAGGACACCTACAGCACCCAATGTCACAGGAAGGCCAAAAAGATCATCAAGGACAACAACCACCCGAGCTTCTGCCTGTTCACCCCGCTACCATTCAGAAGGCGAGGTCAGTACAGATGCATCAAAGCTGGGACAGAGACTGAAAAACAACTTCTATCAGACTGTTAAACAGCCATCACTAACACAGAGAGGCTGCTGCCTACATACAGACTTGAAATCATTGGCCACTTTAATAAATGGATCACTAGTCACTTGCATTACTCATCTAATTGTATTTTATACCATCTATTGCATTTTGCCTATGCCGCTCGGTCATCGCTCGTCCATATATTTTTATGTATATATTCTTATTCCATCCCTTTACTTAGATTTGTGTGTATTAGGTACCGTAGTTGTTGTGGAATTGTTAGATTACTTGTTAGATATTACTGCACTGTCGAAACTAGAAGCACAAGCATTTCGCTACACACGCAATAACATCTGCTAACCATGTGTATGTGACCAATGAAATTGGATTTGATTTGATGTGATTTGATTTCCAACTCCTCCTCTCTAACCACACCCTGTACCACTGAGCTGTGTGGCCTAACTCATTTGCAGAAGGTACAAATAACAAAGATACACTACGGAGACTGATTGATTCACATTTCAATACATTTAATATAACTACACAGATACAATATAGCAAGATTTAAACTTATATTCAAAGATCTGGACAACTAATTATCCTCCTCTTCCATCCTTTGTCATCTTGTAGCAGCATACACTACATGGGGGTCCAGCTCCTTCTCTCTCCTCCTCTCCATCTTCCTCTTCTTGAAGGTGAAATTCAGGGCGGCATAATTCAATGTATCTGTGTCTTGGTTCTGTAGATTTGCAAACATCATGACATAACCAACATATGTTATTGCCACGATTTCTGAACTGCTTATATTTCAGTATTTAATCATGCAGTATTTACTTGATCATTTTGTGGTTGTCATTGAGAATCAGGTCCTGAATATGATATAAAAGAGAGACGAGAGAATGGATTAACAGATCATTCCATTCTAGTGAGAACACTGTCTCTTCTGATCATCTGTGTACGGTATATCATGGGAAAAACATCCACATTAAAGGTATAGTTCAAAGGTCCCATATTATCATGAAATGGGCTCCTACCTGTGTTGTGTCTGTTTGTGTCTCGTCTGATCTTGAGGACCAGGATGAGGATGACTATCAGTAGAACAGCAGTCACAACACCCAGGATCACAACCAGGGGAAGAAGGTACATGGTTCCATCATCATCCTCTCCTACTAGACTGATCGTTCCATTACAATCTCCTATTAGATGACATTTTATTAAATCACTTGGTGACCCTTTAATGACAGACTAAAAACGTTGCGTTATTGTTTCTTAATTATTCTTTTTCTTATCTACATGAGAAAGAAAGATAAAGTCACTCTCTTTAGATGATTGGTGGTCCTTTATCGACAGACCTAAACATTTTGTCAGAGGTATTATTATATGGTATTATTTCACTGTAATAGCTACTGTAAATTGGACAGTGCAGTTAGATTAACTTCTTTGGGCTGCAAGCCCGAAGCCGGGCACAATATGACAACAGCCACTTCAAGTGCAGGGCGCGAAATTCAAAATATATTTTTTAGAAATATTTAACTTTCACACATTAACAAGTCCAATACAGCAAATGAAAGATAAACATCTTGTGAATCCAGCCAACATGTCCGATTTTTAAAATGTTTTACAGCGAAAACACCACGTATATTTATGTTAGCTCACCACCAAATACAAAAAAGGACAGACATTTTTCACAGCACAGGTAGCATGCACAAAACCAACCTAACTAACCAAGAACCAACCAAACTAACCAAGAAACAACTTCATCAGATGACAGTCTTATAACATGTTATTCAATAAATCTATGTTTTGTTCGAAAAATGTGCATATTTGAGCTATAAATCAGTTTTACATTGCAGCTACCATCACAGCTACCGTCAGAAATAGCACCGAAGCAGCCAGAGTAATTACAGACACCAACGTCAAATACCTAAATACTCATCATAAAACATTTCTGAAAAATACATGGTGTACAGCAAATGAAAGACAGGCATCTTGTGATTCCAGCCAATATTTCCGATTTCTTAAGTGTTTTACAGCGAAAACACAATATAGCATTATATTAGCTTACCACAATAGCCAGAAACACAAGCCATTTACCAGCAGCAAAAGTTAGCGATCGTAACAAACCAGCAAAAGATATATAATTTTTGACTAACCTTGATAAGCTTCATCAGATGACAGTCCTATAACATCAGGTTATACATACACTTATGTTTTGTTCGAAAATGTGCATATTTAGAGCTGAAATCAGTGGTTATACCTTGTGCTAACGTAGCATCTTTTTCCCACAACGTCCGGATATT
The DNA here is from genome assembly GCF_016432855.1 of Salvelinus namaycush. Lineage (NCBI taxonomy): Eukaryota > Metazoa > Chordata > Actinopteri > Salmoniformes > Salmonidae > Salvelinus > Salvelinus namaycush. Next base: position 14,597,345 of record NC_052312.1, read on the forward strand.
TTTCTGACACTCACATATTCTGACCAAATAACTATTCATAAACATTACTAAAAAATACATGTTTTATAGGAAATGATAGATACACTAGTTCTTAATGCAATCGCCGTGTTAGAATTCTAAAAATAACTTCATTACGACATGCAGTTTACGTTATGGCGAGAGCGTGCCCAAAATCTGGGCGCAAACTACTAGTTGACATGTTCGACAGATATATGAAATAGCATCATAAAATGGGTCCTACTTTTGATGATCTTTCATCAGAATGTTGTACAAGGGGTCCTTTGTCCAGAACAATCGTTGTTTGGATTTAGAATGTCCTCTTCTCCAGTCAATTAGCACGGAAAGCTAGCAAAGTGGCGCGAAGCTCTCCTTCCTGAACATACGCAGACAAAGCAACACACCTAACGTCCCGAAAAAATTTCAATAATCTAATAAAACTATATTGAAAAAACATACTTTACGATGATATTGTCACATGTATCAAATAAAATCAAAGCAGGAGATATTAGTCGTCTATAACGACAGCTTTACAGAAGGCAATACCAGGTCACTTCTCGCGCATTCCAGAAAACAGGAAATTGGAGTCACGTCATGCCAAGAGCTTTTATTCGACCTCAGATCATGTTATACACTCCATTTCTTCTCTCACTGCCTGTTGACATCTAGTGGAAGGCGTATGAAGTGCATGTATACTAATAAATATCAAGCACATTTATAGGCAGGCCCTAGAACAGAGCATCGATTTCAGATTTTCCACTTCCTGTCAGGAAGTTAGCTGCAAAATGAGTTCTGTTTTACTCACAGATATAATTCAAACGGTTTTAGAAACTAGAGAGTGTTTTCTATCCAATAGTAATAATAATATGCATATTGTACGAGCAAGAATTGAGTAAAGGCCGTTTGAAATGGGCACCTTTTATCCAGGCTACTCAATACTGCCCCTGCAGCCCAAAGAGGTGAACAAGAATTTAAGCTTTCTGCAAATATTAGAAATGTCAATGTCCTGGGAAATGTTCTTGTTGCTTACAATCTCATACTAATCGCATTAGCCTACGTTAGCTCAACTGTTCCGCAGGGGACCCACCAATCCTGAAGAAGATTTATTTAAAATAAACCTCTTAGGGCTAGGGGCAGTGTTCGGAAGTTTTGATGAATGACGTGCCCAAAGTAAACTGCCTGTTATTCAGGCCCAGATGCTAGGATATGCATATATCCTATATAGAAAACACTCTGAAGTTTCTAAAACTGTTAAAATAATGTCTGTGAGTATAACAGAACTGATATGGCAGGTGAAAACCCGAAGAAAATGCATCCGGAAAATGTTTTTCTGAGGTCACAGTCCATTTCAATGCTAGTCTATGTACAAATAAATAGCTCCCAGATTGCAGTTCCTATGGCTTCCACTAGATGTCAACAGTCTTTAGAAAGGGTTTCAGGCTTGTTTTTTGAAAAATAGTTGAGTAGTTGTAGTTTTTCCAAGGTGTCTCTCATTAGAAATGTAGTCTTGTTCCGCGCGTGAATGAGGTGCGCGCTCTTCGTTATTTATCTTCCCTATTGAACATACTATTCTCCATCTTAAATGTTAGCATTTATTTAGATATTAGAGTACCTGAGGATTAATTAGAAACATCGTTTGACTTATTTGGACGAACTTTACTGGTAACTTTTTGGATTCGTTTGTATGCATGTTGAATGAGTGGATTACTGAATCAAGTGCGCCAACTAAACGGACATTTTTGGGACATAAAGAAGAACTTTATTGAACAAAATTACCATTTGTTGTGTAGCTGGGACCGTTAGGATTGCAAACAGAGGAAGATCTTCAAAGGTAAGTGATTTCTTTTATTGCTATTTGGGATTTTGAGACGCCTGTGCTGGTTGGAAAATAATTTTGGTGTGGGGCGCTGTCCTCAGAAAATCGCATGGTATGCTTTCGCCGTAAGCTTTTAAACGATGTAAGACAATTGTATTTTCATGAATGTTTAATATTACGATTTTGTAACTTGAATTTGGCGCGCTCCAGCTTCACCGGATGTTGTCGATTTTGATCCGGCTAGCGGGATCCGTGCGCTAAGAGGTTAATTTTTGTCATTCATATATCATATATTTTGTATAAAGTATGACAAAGTCAAACTTAGTCACACTGCTTACTTTTTTGCTGAGCTCTCCTCCACAAGAGAATGTGTGTTGCAATCAAGATAATAATGATAACAACTCGAACAAACATTATGTAGTTCAGCAATCCGACTTGATTCTCTTGAGAAGGCGAAAAATACATAACTACAGTATGTTTAAAGAGGGAATTCTTAAGGTTTGTCACGCCTACCCCCGCTCCCCCGCTCTAGTGCTCGTCGTCGCTGGTCTACTAACAACCGGTCCTGGCAACCATCATTAGGCACACCTGCTCCCCATCGTTACGCAGACCTTGACCTCATCATCACCTTGATTACGCTCCCTTTATTTAGCCCTCAGTAGCCTCAGTCATCAGGCAGTATTGGTTTTATTCATGTTCAGTACGCTTATCACTTTCACTTTCACAGTACGCTTATCACTTTCACTTTATCTGCCTTTTCATACCATTGAACTCACCTTCTGCGCCTGCTTCCTGACTCCAAGCGTTTCAAGGTTGCTGACCCCCAAAACACATATAATTTCTAATAACTGTACCTACATTTGGTGCCCCGTGTGAGGAGGACATTCAAGAAAGAATTTGTAAATATTTAAGAAATTATAATCAGCTCTTACAAGGTCTTACCCTCAATATCCAGAATGGTTCTGTTCACTTGAGTTGATTATTCATTGGCTAAAGAGAACCACACAACATTTTGACATTCAGAAATTAAACTTTGTTTCTCCAAAATGTTATTAATTATACCAGAATATTCCACAATGATACGATCCAACATCAGTATGGGCAACATTCCAAAGGCTCAAATTAAAACTCAAATCATCCTTTGCAGCTCAAAATGAGAAGTAGTTGTTAAATCTCCCTGGAATCTGACTTTTTCATTGTAGGTTGTCACATGGGTACAAGTCCATGTCCCGGTGTGTTTCAGCCATATCCAGGATAACACTGAGTCTACAGTGGAGAAGCACTCCAGAGTCACAGATCCCCTAAGGGCATCGAATCTGTCAGCACAGACTGAGATACAATGGGATACATGGTACCATCTAGAACACACAAGCCAGAGTACATAGTTGGAGAGGGAAATATTTGCTCATGCTGTAAATCGACCAGAGGTAACGGGCTCATGTTTGGCTAATTGATGTAGACATAAATCAATCAATTCACAATTTGCATGAGAGTTACAGTAAAGCCAAGTCAATAAGTTGAGTCCAGGTAGAAGACATTATCAGTTATCTTCCAGTAAATAGCTACTAAAACACAGGAGAAATGGACTAGGCAGTCTAGATATGCACATGCAGTACAGTACTTAGTGAGATGCAGAATCACACAGAAATCAGAACCATGGACAGCCACATCATATTTAGCTTAAGTTTATTGGACTAAATCGTTTTTGGTATATTTTAGTTGTCACGGTATTAGACTAAGCAGAGGTGATCAAATCAAATCAAAGTTTATTTGTCACATGCGCCGAATACAACAGGCGTAGACCTTACAGTGAAATGCTTACTTACAGGCTCTAACCAATAGTGAAAAAAAGGTATTAGGTGAACAATAGGTAAGTAAAGAAATAAAACAACAGTAAAAAGACAGGCTATATACAGGAGCGAGGCTATAGAACTAGCGAGGCTACATACAGACACTGTTAGTCAGGCTGATTGAGGTAGTATGTACATGTAGATATGGTTAAAGTGACTATGCATATATGATGAACAGAGAGTAGCAGTAGTGTAAAAGAGGGGGTGGTGGGTGGTGGGTGGGACACAATGCAGATATCCCAGTTAGCCAATGTGCGGGAGCACTGGTTGGTCAGCCCAATTGAAGTAGTATGTACATGAATGTATAGTTAAAGTGACTAGGCATATATGATAAACAGAGAGTTACATCAGTGTAAAAGAGGGGTTGGGGGGTGGGGGGGCACACAATGCAAATAGTCCGGGTAGCCATTTGATTACCTGTTCAGGAGTCTTATGGCTTGGGGGTGAAATGTTAAAGTTGAAATGGTGCTTGAATAGTGTAGGCAGTTCCTGTTTTCGTTGTGACTTGCGATAACTCTCTGTGTTTCTAAATCAATAGTAGTTTAGTGGTCCGAAAATGTGAATTTATCCTGCCAATGTGTCTTCCTATTGTCTCGGCCTTTAGGCTTGTATATCACGGTCTCAAGGCATATGAATTTACAGGTTATAAAGAAAACAATGCAATTATCGCAACACATACTGTAGGTTGTAATATGGCTCCAGTGATTTTACCCACGCACCACTACCACCTGGTTTGTGTGTAAACCGGCACTGCACTTCTTACAATGCAAAGTGTATATCTATGTGCGGTATGTGGAGTCACAGAGATTCTCATGGTCTCTCCTGAAAAATGTATTTGTATCTCAGCAACTCTAAACTTGGTTAAATAACAGTTAAATAAAAAAGCACTTCTTCTGTGATAAGAAATAGATGTGTGTTGGTGTTCCTCCATTTCTAATGGTGTGATGGAGCCTGACACATATTCAGCTAAACTGCTATTCCTTTTAATCATATTGTATATTTGTATATGTGGTGGCAGAGATGTCCTGTAGACAGAGAATAGAGACTTACGGAGTGTATAAATGAATGGTTTATTATGTTAAAAACACACAGTCATACCGCAAAAAAATGGGATTCTCTATCAGAAGATTTCTTACAAGCTGTGAAATGTTATGGCTATGTAAGGATGGACAGGACCATTATGTAAATCTAACATAAAGACAATGTTAAAGTTACATTTTCTTTGTTGAATTGTAAACTACAAAGTCATTTAAGTTACTAAATAGTAAAATGTTGCTTCTTGTAGTCTTTGTGCTAGTGGTGATATCGTTCACTGCTGCTGAAGGTATCTGACATCAGAGTACACTGCATCCTCTCTGCTGGTCTTCTCTCTTGCTCTTCTAGAGGAGGACTTCTTCTTGGGGGTGAAACTGACAGCTGCATAGTTCAACACGTCACTGTCTTGATTCTGAGGGGGTGGAGCCATGAGGAAAATCATTATGATGACAGCATGATCTACTATATAATGTTTCTATTCTCCTGTGGAAGAAAACACTGTACAAAAGACATGACTGTTCAGACTGTACACCTACTACAATGACCTGACAGTCAGTGGAACAGTGACAGACAGAAGTTCAATGATCACAAAGATAAGTAGGCTACATCTAGTACAGTGACCTATTACTTCCAAGAAAGCTTATGTTACGAGGAGTGGAACAGGGGAAATCAAGAGCAGACTCAGATGAGGAGACGGGGATGAAGTAACCAAGGCATATATTGAAACACAGGGGGGAGATGGAGTGCCGGTCAGGGGAAACTCAGGCGGGTTCTGAAACCAGGTGCGGAGGCTGAGGCTGGAGCGAGAGGGGTTGGGACAGGGTAAGCAGCTCTGGGGTGGAATCCAAGGGAGTAGTAGAGTGGGGAACCCAGGCCAGGACAGAGAAGCAGGATGACGAGACGTGGGACAGGAGACAGGGACCAGAGTCAGAGCGGGCAGAATGAGCAGAGATTACAATCTGGCAGTGTGGAAGTGTCAGGGCTGCAGGGCTGCGTATTTGCAGAGATCTTGATTATGGAACAGGTTGCAGCTGGTGGGGATCTGCTCTGACTCCAGCACACCTGTCCCCGCCCACACAATCACAGAGAGAGAGAGAGAGAGAGGGAGAGGGAGAGAGTACTGGGGGAGTGGCGGCAGGTCAAGGAGACACAGGATGAGCAGTAGAGGGCGTTGCAGGAGAAGATGTGACAGCTTAATAACATAAAAAGCACAAATAAGCTGAATACTAGCTGTAAAGAAAGTTAAATGGCAGTTTCTTGTAAAAACTGAAAATATACTATATTTATAAATGTTGTAACATTTACCTGATTGCCCTGGGATGTTGGGACATCAGTCCTCCCTTCATAGAGATTGAAATAGAGGAAGGCCAGCTATTATTTTATATGACAATCTATCTCCTTTAAACTCACGTAGTTAATTAACAGTGCTTAAACGTTGGCATTTAACTGATATTTACAGAATGTACATTGCATAGAGATGCATGAAACTTTAGATACATCAGCTATAACATTAGATACATTAGATATAAAGTAATACCTCTGCTATCTCTGTTCAGAGTCTTGCACAGCGCCCAGACAAGTAGAAGGGTCACTATCCCCAGAACGATGTTGGAGACGACCAACGACAGAACAGTAGGACTCATATCAAATGGAGAATCATGTTCTGGAACTGTGGAAAGGGTATCAGTGAATTCATATTGTATTCATGAGCGCTTAGGGAGATCATCAAACAGTAAAATATGGAATCAAAAGCTAATGGTGATATTGTATAGCTTGTTGAGATACATGTATGGGATCATTTGGAGGTAGGCTGTTTGCACGAATATACAGTATTGTTGGGGATATTTACAGATTAAATGAGATGTACCTTGAATATCCAGCTTGGTCCCATTCCCAAACAGTATCTCCCCACATGAGGCCACAGCACAGTAGTAAGTCCCAGCATCAGAGAGGCTGAGGTTCCTCTTGGGGAGGTTGTAGACACAGCTCTGTGTAGGAGACCCAGCCTCAGGGCTCTTCTCACACTGATCATTCCTGTCTACATGCGAGTAAAGGATTCCTGGAAGGGATTCTCCTGAGCCATGTCTGAACCAATAGACACTGTGTTCTCCTACACAGGTCTCAGTGTGTATTGTACAGTTCAGAGACACAGAGTCTCCTGGCTGGGCTGACTCAGACACAGGCTGCTGGAGCACAGTCATGTTTCTGGACCCTGAACCTGACAAGAAGTTCAATAAACCCATTGAATCTCTAGAAAATGACTGTAGAAATTGTTCAAACTCAACCTCTCATCTGATTAAGATAATACCTCATATTTACACTGCATATATGTAAATTAAGTTATTTTAAAATGTACCTTTTACTATGAGAATGGCTCCTTCTCCGAACTCCACCTTGTTGCCATAAGAGCTTCCACAGTAGTATGTGCCTGAATCAGAGAGCTGCATGTCTGAGATCCTTAGGTGATTCTTTTCTTGGCCATTTTCCACTGAGAATCGAGGGTTATCCTTAAACTCATGGTAAAATGTTGCGTTCCTGTCGAACTTATAGACAGTTGAGAAGAGTTGAAGCTTATCTCCCAAGGGTTGCTTGTACCAGGAGAAATACATGTCCATGTGGCCTTTATAGAAGCAGTGCACAATCACTGCGTCTCCAACATTGGCTGATATGAGACCACTGTCCTGAAGTATAGATGAGGACCCAGTACCAGCTACTACATCTATTAAGGAAGATGAACAATATAGTATATTTGCTGTTACATACCCCAAACAAAACTTGTAAAGTATTACATGTGATATCTCAAGCATCCAAATCAAGGGCAGACAGCTCATAAGCAGAGAAATATAAAAGTTGGACTTACCCATCTCTACAAGAAGTGGAAATATCAGACACAGTGTGATCCTCTTTGAGGGTGTCATCCTCCTCACAACTTGTCTTGAGTGGAAAAAGTCCACCTATGTAGACAACACTTTAACAATGGAGTTGCAGGTGATTGGTCGAACTGGACGCATCATTTTTGTTGACGCCTTATCCAGGAAGGACAATCTTCTTCACATTGTCCAGAGTCACAGAGTCTCCTGGCTGGACTGAATCAGACACAGAAAGATTTTATTATAGGTATATTCTTATCCTTAAATATTTAGGACAAATTTAGGTATAATCATTCAAGTTTGGAATCCCTTATTCTTTATCACTACAGATACTGTTGTCTACGTCACCACAATCATAGTTGTGAACTTCACCTCACTAAAAAACATCAATGGAAAACAATCTCTAATTCAGGACATTCAATTGGATTGGATGGATAGAATCCCTTCCCATGATTTTGTTATTGAGGAGGCAGATTCCTCTAGGCCTATAGGTGATGATAATACTTCACAGTTAAAACTGTGTTGTGTTTGACTAAGAACTACAGATCCAGGTGAAATTACCTAATAAATAGCTTATTGTGTTTTTTCACAGATTTCAGTCGACTCTGTATAGATAAGATGCCTCATCAAAAGACTTGGTTTAATGTTGTTACAATGGTCCACTTGAAGAGCAAGTAGTATAGCCTAGAGTATGAGATAGCTAAGAGTTCTGAGACATCTGGCTGAAAACCACAGAGACAGAGAGAGAGAGAGAGAGACAGAGAGAGAGAATATAAGGGACATTTCATCCCCCAGTGTTAGTTTATGAGAGACCCAGTGATGTTCACCTCAGCAGGTCTCACTCTACACTGAGCTGCTCCTTCCTGTCACTCACACCACAGGAAGTGATGCATACCCTCACCGGCCCCTTCTCTACTTCAGACCCCAATCATATTCTCCTTATAAGGTGCTTCTCGGAATAGGGGGCTGTGATTAGTGCAAAGCCAAGACAGGAAATACTAAGGGTGGAATAACATCATGACAAAGGCAATTTTGGTTTCACTCTTTATTTGTCTTTAGAAGTGATCAGTATAATGCAATTGTCTACTGTTGGGTACTTTGTCCCTCAGGGTCACCCTATAAAAACATTACCAAATCACTAACACACACAACAGAGATCTAAGTTAGCCCCTACCTGGGCTTGAACCAGGGACCCTCTGCAGACAACAGTAACCCTCGAAGCATCGTTATCCATCGCACCACAAAAGCCGCAGGCCTTGCAGAGCAAGGGGAACAACTACATCAAGGTCTCAGAGCGAGTGACATCACCGATTGAAACACTATTAGCGTGCACCCCGCTAACTAGCTAGCCATTTCACATCGGTTACACTCACCCCCCTTTTGACCTACTCCTTTTCCGCAGCAACCAGTGATCCGGGTCACGGCACCAATGTAACAGTATAGCTTCTGTCTCTCTCCTCGCCCCTACCTGGGCTCGAACCAGGGACCCTCTGCACACAGACAACAGTCACCCTCGAAGCATCGTTACCCGTTACCCCGGAAACAACTACTTCAAGGTCTCAGAGCAAGTGATTCACCGATTGAAACGCTATTGGCGCGCACCCCGCTAAATAGCTAGCCATTTCACATCGGTTACAGAGGCAACAACTCCTCTGCAGCCATTAAACAGATGTTACTTCCCTGTGTCTCAACCCTGTCCTGTGCAATTGGGTCCTGTACTTCCTGACGGGCCGCCCCCAGGTGGTGAACGTAGGAAACAACATCTCCACTTTGCTGATCCTCAACACTGGTTCCCACAAGTGTGCGTGCTCAGCCCCCTCCTGTACTCCCTGTTCACCCATGACTGCGTGGCCATGCACGCCTCCATCTCAATCATCAAGTTTGCAGACAACACACAGTAGTGGGCTTAATTACCAACAACGACGAGACAGCCTACAGGGAGGAGGTGAGGGCTCTGGGAGTGTTGTGTCAGGAAAACAACCTCTCACTCAACATCAACAAAACAAAGAAGATGATCGTGGACTTCAGGAAACAGCAGAGGGAGCACCCCCCTCTCCATATCGACGGTACAGCAGTGGAGAAGGTGGTAAGTTCCTCTGCGTACATATCGCGGACAAACTGAAATGGTCCACCCACACAGACAGTGTGGTGAAGAGAGCATCCTGACGGGCTGTATCACCGCCTGGTATGGCAACTGCACCACCCACAACCGCAGGGCTGTCCAAAGGGTGGTGCGGTCTGCACAACGCATCACCGGGGGCAAACAACTCGCCCTCCAGGACACCTACAGCACCCGATGTCACAGGAAGGCCAAAAAGATCATCAAGGACAACAACCACCCGAGCCACTGCCTGTTCACCCCGCTACCATTCAGAAGGCGAGGTCAGTACAGATGCATCAAAGCTGGGACAGAGACTGAAAAACAACTTCTATCAGACTGTTAACCTGTCTGGCTCTGGCGTTCCGCTAGCGGAACTCCTCCCACATTCCACTGAAAAGGCAGAGCGCGAAATTCAAAATATATTTTTTAGAAATATTTAACTTTCACACATTAACAAGTCCAATACAGCAAATGAAAGATACACATCTTGTGAATCCAGTCAACATATCCGATTTTTAAAATGTTTTACAGCGAAAACACCACATATATTTATGTTAGCTCACCACCAAATACAAAAAAGGACAGACATTTTTCACAGCACAGGTAGCATGCACAAAGCCAACCTAACTAACCAAGAACCAACCAAACTAACCAAGAAACAACTTCATCAGATGACAGTCTTATAACATGTTATACAATAAATCTATGTTTTGTTCGAAAAATGTGCATATTTGAGGTATAAATCAGTTTTACATTGCAGCTACCATCACAGCTACCGTCAGAAATAGAACCGAAGCAGCCAGAGTAATTACAGACACCAACGTCAAATACCTAAATACTCATCATAAAACATTTCTGAAAAATCGATGGTGTACAGCAAATGAAAGACAAACATCTTGTGAATCCAGCCAATATTTCCGATTTTTTAAGTGTTTTACAGCGAAAACACAATATAGCATTATATTAGCTTACTACAATAGCCTACCACACTACCGCATTCATTCATCAAGGCACGTTAGCGATAGCAATAGGCACGTTAGCGATAGGGAATAAACCAGCAAAAGATATTAATTTTCACTAACCTTGATATTCTTCATCAGATGACAGTCCTATAACATCAGGTTATACATACACTTATGTTTTGTTCGAAAATGTGCATATTTAGAGCTGAAATCAGTGGTTATACATTGTGCTAACGTAGCATCTTTTTCCCAGAATGTGCGGATATTTTTATGACACTCCAACTATTCTGACCAAATAACTATTCATAAACGTTACTAGAAAATACATGTTGTATAGGAAATGATAGATACACTAGTTCTTAATGCAATCGCCGTGTTAGAATTCTAAAAATAACTTCATTACGACATCCAGCTTAGGTATAGCGAGAGAGTACCCAAAATCTGGGCGCAAACGACTAGTACAACATGTTCGACAGATATATGAAATAGCATCATAAAATGGGTCCTACTTTTGATGATCTTTCATCAGAATGTTGTACAAGGGGTCCTTTGTCGGGAACAATCGTTGTTTGGATTTAGAATGTCCTCTTCTCCAGTCAATTAGCACGGAAAGCTAGCAAAGTGGCGCTAAGCTCTCCTTCCTGAACAAAGGCACACAACGCAACACGCCTAACGTCCCGAATAAATTTCAATAATCTAATAAAACTATATTGAAAAAACATACTTTACGATGATATTGTCACATGTATCAAATAAAATCAAAGCCGGAGATATTAGTCGTCCATAACGACAGCTTATCAGAAGGCAAATCCAGGTCCCTTCAAGCGCTCTCCAGAAAACAGGAAACTGGTGACACGTCATGCCGAGAGCTATTATTCGACCCCAGATCAAGTTACACACTCCATTTCTTCTCTCACTGCCTGTCGACATCTAGTGGAAGACGTATGAAGTGCATGTATTCTAATAAATATCAAGGACCTTTATAGGCAGGCCCTAGAACAGTGCATCGATTTCAGATTTTCCACTTCCTGTCAGGAAGTTTGCTGCAAAAGGAGTTCTGTTTTACTCACAGATATAATTCAAACGGTTTTAGAAACTAGGGAGTGTTTTCTATCCAATAGTAATAATAATATGCATATTGTACGAGCAAGAATTGAGTACGAGGCAGTTTAATTTGGGCACGATTTTCCCCCAAAGTGAAAACAGCGCCCTCTGTCCTCAACAGGTTAAACAGCCATCACTAACACAGAGAGGATGCTGCCTACATACAGACTTGAAATCATTGGCCACTTTAATAAATGGATCACTAGTCACTTTTATTACTCATCTAATTGTATTTTATACCATCTATTGCATTTTGCCTATGCCGCTCGGTCATCGCTCGTCCATATATTTATATGTATATATTCTTATTCCATCCCTTTACTTAGATTTGTGTGTATTAGGTACCGTAGTTATTGTGGAATTGTTAGATTACTTGTTAGATATTACTGCACTGTCGAAACTAGAAGCACAAGCATTTCGCTACACGCGCAATAACATCTGCTAACCATGTGTATGTGACCAATGAAATTGGATTTGATTTGATGTGATTTGATTTCCAACTCCTCCTCTCTAACCACACCCTGTACCACTGAGCTGTGTGGGCTAACTAATTTGCAGAAGGTACAAATAACAAAGATACACTACGGAGACTGATTGATTCACATTTCAATACATTTAATATAACTACACAGATACAATATAGCAAGATTTAAACTTGTATTCAAAGATCTGGACAACTAATTATCCTCCTCTTCCATCCTTTGTCATCTTGTAGCAGCATACACTACATGGGGGTCCAGCTCCTTCTCTCTTCTCCTCTCCATCTTCCTCTTCTTGGAGGTGAAATTCAGGGCGGCATAATTCAATGTATCTGTGTCTTGGTTCTGTAGATTTGCAAACATCATGACATAACCAACATATGTTATTTCCACAATTTCTGAACTGCTTATATTTCAGTATTTAATCATGCAGTATTTACCTGATCATTTTTCAATATGATATAAAAGAGAGACGAAAGAACAGATTAAGGGATCATTCCATTCTAGTGAGAACACTGTCTCTTCTGATCATCTGTGTACAGTATATCATGGGAAAAACATCCACATTAAAGGTATAGTTCAAAGGTCCCATATTATCATGAAATGGGCTCCTACCTGTGTTGTGTCTGTTTGTGTCTCGTCTGATCTTGAGGACCAGGATGAGAATGACTATCAGTAGAACAGCAGTCACAACACCCAGGATCACAACCAGGGGAAGAAGGTACATGGTTCCATCATCATCCTCTCCTACTAGACTGATCGTTCCATTACAATGTCCTATTAGATGACATTTTATTAAATCACTTGGTGACCCTTTAATGACAGACTAAAAACGTTGCGTTATTGTTTCTTAATTATTCTTTTTCTTATCTACATGAGAAAGAAAGATAAAGTCACTCTCTTTAGATGATTGGTGGTCCTTTAATGACAGACCTAAACATTTTGTCAGAGGTATTATTAAATGGTATTATTTCACTGTAATAGCTACTGTAAATTGGACAGTGCAGTTAGATTAACAAGAATTTAAGCTTTCTGCAAATATTAGAAATGTCAATGTCCTGGGAAATGTTCTTGTTGCTTACAATCTCATGCTAATCGCATTAGCCTACGTTAGCTCAACTGTTCCGCAGGGACCCACCAATCCTGAAGAAGATTTATTTAATAAACCTCTTAGGGCTAGGGGCAGTGTTCGGAAGTTTTGATGAATGACGTGCCCAAAGTAAACTGCCTGTTACTCAGGCCCAGATGCTAGGATATGCATATAATTGGTGGCATTAAATAGAAAACACTCTGAAGTTTCTAAAACTGTTAAAATAATGTCTGTGAGTATAACAGAACTGATATGGCAGGTGAAAACCCGAAGAAAATGCATCCGGAAAATGTTTTTCTGAGGTCACAGTCCATTTCAATGCTTGTCTATGTACAAATAAATAGCTCCCATATTGCAGTTCCTATGGCTTCCACTAGATGTCAATAGTCTTTAGAAAGGGTTTCAGGCTTGTTTTTTTTTAAATAGTTGAGTAGTTGTAGTTTTTCCAAGGTGTCTCTCTCTGAATGAGGTGCGCGCTCTTCGTTATTTATCTTCCCTATTGAACATACTATTCTCCATCTTAAATGTTATCATTTATTTAGATATTAGAGTACCTGAGGATTAATTAGAAACATCGTTTGACTTATTTGGATGAACTTTACTGGTAACTTTTTGGATTCGTTTGTATGCATGTTGAATGAGTGGATTACTGAATCAAGCGCGCCAACTAAACGGACATTTTTGGGACATAAAGAAGGACTTTATTGAACAAAATTACCATTTGTTGTGTAACTGGGACCGTTGGGATTGCAAACAGAGGAAGATCTTCAAAGGTAAGTGATTTATTTTATTGCTATTTGGGATTTTGAGACGCCTGTGCTGGTTGGAAAAGTATTTTGGTGTGGGGCGCTGTCCTCAGAAAATCGCATGGTATGCTTTCGCCGTAAGCTTTTAAACGATGTAAGACACTTGTATTTTCATGAATGTTTAATATTACGATTTTGTAACTTGAATTTGGCGCGCTCCAGCTTCACCGGATGTTGTCGATTTTGATCCGGCTAGCGGGATCCGTGCGCTAAGAGGTTAATTTTTGTCATTCATATATCATATATTTTGTATAAAGTATGACAAAGTCAAACTTAGTCACACTGCTTACTTTTTTGCAGAGCTCTCCTCCACAAGAGAATGTGTAATGCAATCAAGATAATAATGATAACAACTCGAACAAACATTATGTAGTTCAGCAATCCGACTTGATTCTCTTGAGAAGGCGAAAAATACATAACTACAGTATGTTTAAAGAGGGAATTCTTAAGGCTTGTCACACCTACCCCCGCTCCCCCGCTCTAGTGCTCGTTGTCGCTGGTCTACTAACAATCGGTCCTGGCAACCATCATTAGGCACACCTGCTCCCCATCGTTACGCAGACCTTGACCTCATCATCACCTTGATTACACTCCCTTTATTTAGCCCTCAGTAGCCTCAGTCATCAGGCAGTATTGGTTTTATTCATGTTCAGTACGCTTATCACTTTCACTTTCACAGTACGCTTATCACTTTCACTTTATCTGCCTTTTCATACCATTGAACTCACCTTCTGCGCCTGCTTCCTGACTCCAAGCGTTTCAAGGTTGCTGACCCCCCAAAAAACATAATTTCTAATAACTGTACCTACATTTGGTGCCCCGTGTGAGGAGGACATTCTAGAAATAATTTGTAAACATTAAAGAAATTATAATCAGCTCTTACAAGGTCTTACCCTCAATATCCAGAATGGTTCTGTTCACTTGAGTTGATTATTCATTGGCTAAAGAGAACCACACAACATTTTGACATTCAGAAATTAAACTTTGTTTCTCCAAAATGTTATTAATTATACCAGAATATTCCACAATGATACGATCCAACATCAGTATGGGCAACATTCCAAAGGCTCAAATTAAAACTCAAATCATCCTTTGCAGCTCAAAATGAGACGTAGTTGCTAAATCTCCCTGGAATCTGACTTTTTCATTGTAGGTTGTCACATGGGTACAAGTCCATGTCCCGGTGTGTTTCAGCCATATCCAGGATAACACTGAGTCTACAGTGGAGAAGCACTCCAGAGTCACAGATCCCCTAAGGGCATTGAATCTGTCAGCACAGACTGAGATACAATGGGATGCATGGTACCATCTAGAACACACAAGCCAGAGTACATAGTTGGAGAGGGAATTATTTGCTCATGCTGTAAATCCACCAGAGGTAACGGGCTCATGTTTGGCTAATTGATGTAGACATAAATCAATCAATTCACAATTTGCATGAGAGTTACAGTAAAGCCAAGTCAATAAGTTGAGTCAAGGTAGAAGACATTATCAGTTATCTTCCAGTAAATAGCTACTAAAACACAGGAGATATGGACTAGGCAGTCTAGATATGCACATGCAGTACAGTACTTAGTGAGATGCAGAACCACACAAAAATCAGAACCATGGACAGCCACATCATATTTAGCTTACGTTGATTGGACTAAATCATTTTTGGTATATTTTAGTTGTCACGGTATTAAACTAAGCAGAGGTGATCAAATCAAATCAAATCAAAGTTTATTTGTCACGTGCGCCGAATACAACAGGTGTAGACCTTACAGTGAAATGCTTACTTACAGGCTCTAACCAATAGTGAAAAAAAGGTATTAGGTGAACAATGGGTAAGTAAAGAAATAAAACAACAGTAAAAAAACAGGCTATATACAGTAGCGAGGCTATAGAACTAGCGAGGCTACATACAGACACTGTTAGTCAGGCTGATTGAGGTAGTATGTACATGTAGATATGGTTAAAGTGACTATGCATATATGATGAACAGAGAGTAGCAGTAGTGTAAAAGAGGGGTTGGTGGGAGGTGGGACACAATGCAGATATCCCAGTTAGCCAATGTGCGGGAGCACTGGTTGGTCAGCCCAATTGAAGTAGTATGTACATGAATGTATAGTTAAAGTGACTAGGCATATATGATAAACAGAGAGTTACATCAGCATAAAAGAGGGGTTGGGGGGGTGGGGGGGCACACAATGCAAATAGTCCGGGTAGCCATTTGATTACCTGTTCAGGAGTCTTATGGCTTGGGGGTGAAATGTTGAAGTTGAAATGGTGCTTGGATAGTGTAGGCAGTTCCTGTTTTCGTTGTGACTTGCGATAACTCTCTGTGGTTCTAAATCAATCTTAGTTTAGTGGTCCGAAAATATGAATTTATACTGCCAATGTGTCTTCCTATTGTCTCGGCCTTTTTGCTTGTATATCACGGTCTCAAGGCATATGAATTTACAGGTTATAGAGACAACAATACAATTATCACAACACATACTGTAGGTTGTAATATGGCTCCAGTGATTTTACCCATGCACCACTACCACCTGGTTTGTGTGTAAACCGGCACTGCACTTCTTACAATACAAAGTGTATATCTATGTGCGGTATGTGGAGTCAGAGAGATTCTCATGATCTCTCCTGAAAAATATATTTGTATCGCAACGAGACTAAACATAATTAAATGAAGGTTAAATCAAAAATGCACCTCTTCTGTGATAAGATATAGATGTGTGTTGGTGTTCCTCCATTTCTAATGGTGTGATGGAGCCTGACACATATTCAGCTAAACTGCTATTCCTTTTAATCATATTGTATGTTTGTATATGTGGTGGCAGAGATGTTCTGTAGACAGAGAATAGAGATGTACGGAGTGTATAAATGAATGGTTTATTATGTTAAAAACACACAGTCATACCGCAAAAATGGGATTCTCTATCAGAAGATTTCTTACAAGCTGTGAAATGTTATGGCTATGTAAGGATGGACAGGATCATTATGTAAATCTAACATAAAGACAATGTTAAAGTTACATTTTCTTTTTGAATTGTGAACTACAAAGTCATTTAAGTTACTAAATAGTAAAATGTTGCTTCTTGTAGTCTTTGTGACAGTGGTGACATCTTTCACTGCAGATGCCTGACATCAGAGTACACTGCATCCTCTCTGCTGGTCTTCTCTCTTGCTCTTCTAGAGGAGGACTTCTTCTTGGGGGTGAAACTGACAGCTGCATAGTTCAACACGTCACTGTCTTGTTTCTGAGGGGGGTGGAGCCATGAGGAAAACCATTATGATGACAGCATGATCTACTATATAATGTTTCTATTCTCCTGTGGAAGAAAACACTCTACAAAAGACATGACTGTTCAGACTATACACCCACTACAATGACCTGACAGTCAGTGGAACAGTGACAGACAGAAGTTCAATGATCACAAAGATAAGTAGGCTACATCTAGTACAGTGACCTATTACTTCCAAGAAAGCTTATGTTACAGGGGAAACCAAGAGCAGACTCAAATGAGGAGACGGGGATGAAGTAACCAAGGCATATATTGAAACACAGGGGGGAGATGGAGTGCAGGTCAGGGGAAACTCAGGCGGGTTCTGAAACCAGGTGCGGAGGCTGAGGCTGGAGCGAGAGGGGTTGGTACAGGGTAAGCAGGTCTGGGGTGGAATCCAAGGGAGTAGTAGAGTGGGGAATCCAGGACAGAGAAGCAGGATGATGAGACGTGGGACAGGAGACAGGGACCAGAGTCAGAGCGGGCAGAATGAGCAGAGATTACAATCTGGCAGTGTGGAAGTGGCAGGGCTGCGTATTTGCAGAGATCTTGATTATGGAACAGGTTGCAGCTGGTGGGGATCTGCTCTGACTCCAGCACACCTGTCTCCTCCATCACAATCACACACAGAGAGAGAGAGAGAGAGGGGGAGAGGCAGAGAGTACTGGGGGAGTGGCGGCAGGTCAAGGAGACACAGGATGAGCAGTAGAGGCCGTTGCAGGAGCAGATGTGACAGCTTAATAACATAAAAAGCACAAATAAGCTGAATACTAGCTGTAAAGAAAGTTAAATGGCAGTTCTTGAAAAAACTGAAAAAATACTGTATTTATAAATGTTGTAAAATGTACCTGATTGCCCTGGGATGTTGGGACATCTGTCCTCCCTTCAAAGAGATTGAAATAGAGGAAGCTATTATAAGCTATTATTTTATATGACAATCTATCTCTTTTAAACTCATGTAGTTAATTAACAGTGCTTATACGTTGGCATTTAACTGATATTTACAGAATGTACATTGCGTAGAGATGCATGAAACTTTAGATACATCAACTATAACATTAGATACATTGGGTACATTAGATATAAAGTAATACCTCTGCTATCTCTGTTCAGAGTCTTGCACAGCGCCCAGACAAGTAGAAGGGTCACTATCCCCAAAACGATATTAGAGACGACCAACGACAGAACAGTAGGACTCAGATCAAATGGAGAATCATGCTCTGGAACTGTGGAAAGGGTATCAGTGAATTCATAGTGTATCATCATCAAACAGTAGAATATGGAATCAAAAGCTAATGGTGATATTGTATAGCTTGTTGAGACAAGTTAATGAGATCATTTGGAGGTAGGCCGTTTGCATGAATATACAGTATTGTTGGGGATATTTACAGATTAAATGAGATTTACCTTGAATGTTCAGCTTGGTCCCATTCCCAAACAGTATCTCCCCACATGAAGCCACAGCACAGTAGTAAGTCCCAGCATCAGAGAGGCTGAGGTTCCTCTTGGGGAGGTTGTAGACACAGCTCTGTGTAGGAGACCCAGCCTCAGGGCTCTTCTCACACTGATCACTCCTGTCTGCATGCGAGTAAAGGATTCCTGGAAGGGATTCTTCTGAGCCATGTCTGAACCAATAGACACTGTGTTCTCCTACACAGGTCTCAGTGTGTATTGTACAGTTCAGAGACACAGAGTCTCCTGGCTGAACTGACTCAGACACAGGCTGCTGGAGCACAGTCATGTTTCTGGAACCTGAACCTGACAAGAAGTTCAATAAACCCATTTAATCTCTAGAAAATTACTGTAGACATTTTCCAACTCAACATCTCATCTGAATAAGATAATACCTCATATTTACACTGTATATATGTAAATTAAGTTATACAATGATGTACCTTTTACTATGAGAATGGCTCCTTCTCCGAACTCCACCTTGTTGCCATAACAGTTCCCACAGTAGTATGTGCCTGAATCAGAGATCTGCATATCTGAGATCTTTAGGTGATTCTTTTCTTGGCCATTTTCCACTGAGAATCGAGGGTTATCCTTAAACTGATCGTATAATGTTGCGTTCCTGTCGAACTTAAAGGCGGTTGAGAAGAGTTGAAGCTTATCTCCCAAGGGTTGCTTGTACCAGGAGAAATACATGTCAATGTGGCCTTTATAGAAGCAGTGCACAATCACTGTGTCTCCAACGTTGGCTGATATGAGACCACTGTCCTGAAGTATAGATGAGGACCCAGTACCAGCTACTACATCTATTAAGAAACATGAACAATATAGTATATTTGCTGTTACATACCCAAAATACAATTTAGAATATTCAAAGTGTCTGTAAAGTATTACATGTGATATCCCAAGCATTCAAATCAAGGGCGGACATGTCATAAGCAGAGAAATATAAAAGTTGGACTTACCCATCTCTACAAGAAGTGGAAATATCAGACACAGTGTGATCCGCTTTGAAGGTGTCATTCTCCTCACAACTTGTCTTGAGTGGAAAAAGTCCACCTATGTAGACAACACTTCAACAATGGAGTTACAAGTGATTGGTCGAACTGGTCACATCATTTTTGTTGACGCCTTATTCCGTTGCGACAATCTTCTTCACATTGTCCAGAGTCACAGAGTCTCCTGGCTGGACTGAATCAGACACAGAAAGATTTTATTATAGGTATATTCTTATCCTTAAATATTTAGGACAAATTTAGGTATAATCATTCAAGTTTGGAATCCCTTATTCTTTATCACTACAGATACTGTTGTCTACGTCACCACAATCATAGTTGTGAACTTCACCTCACTAAAAAACATCTATGGAAAACAATCTCTAATTCAGGACATTCAATTGGATTGAATGGATAGAATCCCTTCCCATGATTTTGTTATTGAGGAGGCAGATTCCTCTAGGCCTATAGGTGATGATAATACTTCACAGTTAAAACTGTGTTGTGTTTGACTAAGAACTACAGCTCGAGGTGAAATTACCTAATAAATAGCTCATTATGTTTTTCACAGATTTCAGTCGACTCTGTGTAGATAAGATGCCTCATCAAAAGACTTGGTTTAATGTTGTTACAATGGTCAACTTGAAGAGCAAGTAGTATAGCCTAGAGTATGAGATAGCTAAGAGTTCTGAGACATCCGGCTGAAAACCACAGAGAGAGCGAGAGAGCGAGAGAGACAGCGAGAGAGACAGCGAGAGAGACAGCGAGAGAGACAGCGAGAGAGAGAGAGTAGCGGGTCCTGTGTACAAAGCTAGCAGGCGCTAACAAAGCACAGGTACATCCTCATCTTGTGTTCATCACATACTGCAGACTTACTGTAAATAGGTTGCTGTGTGTTTGAGGGCATGTTAGTGGCACAAGAAGAGATTAAAAAATGGTTTAACACTACAAATTAAAGCTGCAATATGTTCCTTTTTGGTCGACCTGACCAAATTCACATAGAAATCTGAGTTATAGATCTTTAATTCTCATTAAAAGCAAGTCTAAGAAGCGGTATATCTATTCTAGGCACTCTATTTCTAAGCTTCCTGTTCTTAATTTTAGTTTTTGCATTTTGCTTTAACTTTCGGTTTTGTACACTAGTTTATAACAGCTGAAAATACAATATTTTTGCTTATTTAAAATATATTTCACAGCGGTTTAGATGGAACAATGATTCTCTATACATTGGTTGTTATGTCACATAAACTGAAATTCGGTGAACTATTAGAATTTTAGCAACCAGGAAATGGCATAGCGATTTCCGCATATTGCACCTTTAAAGATCCTGAGTATGGCCTAAATAAATACCTTCAACTTCCTTTGTCTTGACTGTTGTTAAATGCTTTATTCATCTTATTACAAGCAAGTCCGTTTAAAATGAATTTGGCAGAGAAGCAATGCACTTAATTCAAGTAGCTACATTAATAATATGTTACAGTAATACAGACAATAATGTTAATACAGTGAGAGTTGATCAAAAGAGAATTCATTGGACTGTTTCATTCATCCAGTTCTACTGTCTGATCCCAGCGTACACCACTGTCTCCATGTGACCTCTCTGTCTTCTAGACCTGTTCTTCTTGTTGCTCAGATTCAGAGCTACGTAATGGAGATGGTCTGCATTTTGGGCCTGTGAGAAACAATTATAATTAGGGGAGGGGGAAATAATACCATATGTTATTATTTAACATAAACATTTTCATACATATTTTTATGGTAATACAAAATGTAAGGAATTGTATTTACCTCTGCAGCCGTAGAAGGGACTGCTGGACATGTCGTCAGAGCGACTGATCCTGAAAAGAAACACACCAAAGATTTTTTTTTTAAACATACCAAACCAGACCACACAGATACATCTGTAGGTAGTGATATTAAAGAAGAGCAACTTCTAAAATGTAGTCACTTACCTCTGCACTGCAGACACTTTCTCTGGTTCATCTTGTACATGATGCACGCAAGGACAATGATCAGGATTAACGAGAAAGCCAATCCTACACCCAGGCAGTACACCAAGAGAAGAAGGTCTGCCCTATGGCCTGTGGACATTTAAACATTGATAAAGGACCTTCAGAACACTAAGTCAATGTGTATTCCACACAGAAGATTTGTAAAATATAATAAAGATACAAGCCGTATCACCTACCTTGAATGTCCAGCTTGGTCCCGTTCCCAAGCAGTATCTCCCCACATGAGGCCAGAGCACAGTAGTAAGTCCCAGCATCAGAGAGGCTGAGGTTCCTCTTGGGGAGGTTGTAGACACAGATCTGTGTAGGAGACCCAGCCTCAGGGCTCTTCTCACACTGATCACTCCTGTCTCCATGGGTGTAAATGATTCCTGGATGGGATTCTCCTGAGCCATGTCTGAACCAATAGACACTGTGTTCTCCTACACAGGTCTCAGTGTGTATTGTACAGTTCAGAGACACAGAGTCTCCTGGCTGGACTGACTCAGACACAGGCTGCTGGAGCACAGTCATGCTTCTGGACCCTGAACCTGACAAGAGGATTTATTAGTCAGTAAATCTGTTCCCAATGTTGTGTCCCAAGTTAACATTGTTGAAATCATACACAGTCATATCTGATCATGCAAATACAGCATCATTAAGCCATTGTATCCAAAACATAAAGTGAAAAAACCCCTTAACATTATAGGTGCAGAACATTAGTTACTATTTCCTTCCTCTCTAAATTCAGATGTTGTACCTTTCACAATGAGAATGACTCCTGCTCCAAACTCCACCTGGTTGGCATAAGAGTTCCCACAGTAATATGTGGCTGAATCAGAGAGCTGCATGTCTGAGATCTTTAAGTGATTAATTCCTTCACCGCTTTGCACTGAGAAGCGAGTGTTACCCTTAAATTCATGGAAAAATGTTGCATTCTTGTTATACTTGTAAAAGACTGATAAAAGTTGAGGATTGTCACCCATTGTTTGCTTGTACCACATAAAGTACCGTGCCATGTTGCCTCTATAGAAGCAGTGCAAAGTCACTGTCTCTCCAACATTGGCTGTAACAAGATGCATTTCTGAGGATTGTGCAGCAGCTAGAATACACACAGAAACATGATCCATTACTTACACAAGTCCTTTATATACCCAAAATATTTGATGAATTGCATCAATAAAGTACCTAAGTCTACATCCCTTAAGCAGAGAAATATCACAGTTGGACTTACCCATCGCTACAAGAAGTGCCAGTATCAGACACTGTGACATCATCTTTGAACTTGTCCTCTTCACAACCTGTGTGTTGAGTGGAAAACTCCACCCATGTAGACGACACCTCAACTTTGGGGTTATTGGTGATTGGTCGAACTGGACGTGTCATTTTTGTTAACACCTTATTCAGCCAACCATGGTCTTCGTAACTGAAAATCACTCATAGAATCCATGAAAACTGAACCAATGCTTACTGTATAGGATATTTTGGAGAGGGTGGGTGAAACATACACACTTTGTGGTGTCTAGATGATAAATATATTTAAACATTGTTTAGTTTGCTATTTAGGCACCAACTGAATCAAAGATGTCCAATACTGAGGCAGTGTTTAAAGAGAATAAATGTATGTCCTTCGTTAAAGTGGGTTGAAAGTATAATGTTATCTGGTAACTATGCAGTACATTTTAAATTATACATTACACATCATGTACCTCCATGCTCTTGGTATTAAACGTGTGCTTTAAATAGATTTATCCCCACCCCATGCAACAGTTACAGGCAGTACTCCTGATGACCTGTAGGGGGGACTGTTATACATAGATCATATCCTGATATGTACAGTCGTGGCCAAAAGTTTGAGAATAACACAAATATTAATTTTCACAATGTTTACTGCTTCAGTGACTTTAGATATTTTTGTCAGATGTTACTATGGAATACTGAAGTATAATTACAAGCATTTCATAAGTGTCAAAGGCTTTTATTGACAATTACATGAAGTTGATGCAAAGAGTCAATATTTGCAGTGTTGACCCTTCTTTTTCAAGACCTCTGCAATCCGCCCTGGCATGCTGTCAATTAACTTCTGGGCCACATCCTGACTGATGGCAGCCTATTCTTGCATAATCAATGCTTGGAGTTTGTCAGAATTTGTGGGTTTTTGTTTGTCCACCCGCCTCTTGAGGATTGACCACAAGTTCTCAATGGAATTAAGGTCTGGGGAGTTTCCTGGCCATGGACCCAAAATATCGATGTTTTGTTCCCTGGGCCACTTAGTTATCACTTTTGCCTTATGGCAAGGTGCTCCATCATGCTGGAAAAGGCATTGTTCGTCACCAAACTGTTCCTGGATGGTTGGGAGAAGTTGCTCTCAGAGGATGTGTTGGTACCATTCTTTATTCATGGCTGTGTTCTTAGGCAAAATTGTGAGTGAGCCACTCCCTTGGCTGAGAAGCAACTCCACACATGAATGGTCTCAGGATGCTTTACTGTTGGCATGACACAGGACTGATTGTTGCGCCCACCATGTCTTCTCCGTACAATCTTTTTTCAGATGTCCCAAACAATCGGAAAGGGGATTCATCAGAGAAAATGACTTTACCCCAGTCCTCAGCAGTCCAATCCCTGTACCTTCTGCAGAATATCAGTCTGTCGCTGATGTTTTTCCTGGAGAGAAGTGGCTTCTTTGCTGCCCTTCTTGACACCAGGCCATCCTCCAAAAGCCTTTGCCTCACTGTGATGCAGATGCAATCACACCTGCCTGCTGTACTGGTTGTGCCCCGATCCCGCAGCTGAATCAACTTTAGGAGACGGTCCTGGTGCTTGCTGGACTTTCTTGGGCGCCCTGAAGCCTTCTTCACAACAATTGAACCGCTCTCCTTGAAGTTCTTGATGCTCTGATAAATGGTTGATTTAGGTGCAATCTTACTGGCAGCAATATCCTTGCCTTTGAAGCCCTTTTTGTGCAAAGCAATGATGACGGCACATGTTTCCTTGCAGGTAACCATGACTGACAGAAGAAGAACAATGATTCCATGCAGCACCCTCCTTTTGAAGCTTCCAGTCTGTTATTCGAACTCAATCAGCATGACAGAGTGATCTCCAGCCTTGTCCTCGTCAACAATCTCACCTGTGTTAACGAGAGAATCACTGACACGATGTCAGCTGGTCCTTTTGTGTCAGGGCTGAAATGCAGTGGAAATGTTTTTGGGGGATTCAGTTCATTTGCATGGCAAAGAGGGACTTTGCAATTAATTGCAATTAATCTGATCACTCTTCATAACTTTCTGGAGTATATGCAAATTGACATCATACAAACTGAGGCAGCAGACTTTGTGAAAATTAATATTTGTGTCATTCTCAAAACTTTTGGCCACCACTGTAGAGTGAACAGGGGTGGAGCATTACTGTGAGGGTATGTGGAGGAAACACCTACAGAATGAAAGTCAGTCTAATCCCTGTCATTCATGTACTAACTCAAATGTAGGCTACTAGTTGAGCGTTTAGTAGGGGTGTACCTCGGTGGGTAGGCCTCTTCACTGTAGCCTAATATACATTGATACAATTTCTTCTTTAAACTCTGTAAACAAATGATTGTAGTTTGAATGAATTAAACCTATGATCTTGTAAGTGACAAGATACAGGCTACATGGCATACAGTATATAAATGGACTGTGATGCTTATTGTCATGGTTGTGAACAACATTGAAAGAATGAGAGAAAACAGAGTGACACCACATAGACATCCTGCTGAAAACCACATAGAGACACAGGGTGTGGAAAAGGCCAGCAGGCCTGTCCAAAGCGTAGAGACGGACTTGTTTTGTGCTCACAGCAGACCACAGTGTGCAGGTACCTGTAAACATCTCGCTGTGTGGGTGTGACCATGGGTGGGATTAGCATTTATCAGTAGGTTGGGTCTGCAGAAGGCCTCTGCACACATTCATACAGACATACTGTATGTACAGAACACAAGAGAAGGAACAAGTCTATTTTAGCCAGTATCAGTTGTTTAATGGAATTTTATTGATGCTAAAAGTAGCAACATATGCAGGGATTTCAGAAAAGCAATTTAGTCTACTGACATACACTACCAGTCAAAAGTTTGGACACACACACTCATTCAAGGGTTTTTATTTATTTTTTACTAATTTCTACATTGTAGAATAATAGTGAACACATAAAACTATGAAATAACACATATGGAATCATATAGTAACCAAAATATTTTAGATTCTTCAAAGTAGCCACCCTTTGCCTTGATGACAGCTTTGCTCACTCTTGGCATACTCTCAACCAGCTTCACCTGGAATGATATTCCAACTGTCTTGAAAGAGTTCCCACATATGTTGAGCACTTGTTGGCTGCTTTTCCTTCACACTGCAGTTCTTATGAATGTCCAGCTTGGTCCCGTTCCCAAGCAGTATCTCCCCACAGCACAGTAGTAAGTCCCAGCATCAGCGAGGCTGAGGGGAGGTTGTAGACACAGCTCTGTGTAGGAGACCCAGCCTCAGGGATCTTCTCACACTGATCACTCTTGTCTCCATGGGTGACAAGGGTTCCTGCGCAGGATTCTCCTGAGCCATGTCTGAACCAATAGACACTGTGTTTTCCTACACAGATATCAGTGTGTATTGTACAGTTCAGAGTCACAGAGTCCCCTGGCTGGACTGACTCAGACAAAGGCTGCTGTACAATAGACATACTCTTGGACTCTAAATCTGAAAAGAGTGACATATTAATATCATGCTCTGTAAATTGTATTGTCCTGCTAGATTTATTTACAATTACAATACACAATTTATAGTGTATATTTAGAATATCATGGATGCAAAATTAATATCCAAAATATAGAACTAAGTTAGGTTACCTTTGACTTTGCCCATTTAAATAGCAGCAGAGTAGTACGTAGCTGAGTCCCCTAACTGACTTGTCTAGTTAAATAAAGGTTAAATAAAAATAAATAAACTGTGTCTTGGATATGGTCAGGTTAAAGCTGTCAACTCCTCTCTTCACACTCAGACGTTTAGTCCCAGTGAAGTCCTTGGTAAAGTTATATAACTTACCCATTTGTTTGAGAATTAGAAATATCTTCAACAGTGACACCATCTTTGAATATAACATATTGAGTGGAGAAAGTCTACCCATGTGTATAGCACTTCAACAAAGGGCTAATGGGTGATTGGTTGAACTGGACCCAATCTTCTTTCTTGACGCCTCATTCAGACGACCATGGTCTTGTGGTCTATTGCACCCTACAGAGTCACACAGTCTACTGGCTGGACTCACTGAGACACAAGATGCTGTAGAATGCAAGTAACTGTCTTAAAGGTTTTACTTGTTTGGTGGTTTGTGGTTTTCTCAGCTCTCTGGAGAACCCTGGGTCAACATAGTAGTCCATTTGTTTTCTCACCTCTCTGGAGAACCCTGGGTCAACATAGTAGGCTTTTTGTTTTCTCACCTGTCTGGATAACGCACTTAACCCTACTTAATCCGGTGAATTGCTCTAGATAAGAGCATCTTCTAAATGACTGACTTGTAAAAGTATAAGAGTGACCAGGGGTAGAGCAGTGGGAGTGTATATGGGATAAACACCTACAGCATGAAACAAGTCAATTGTATGGCAGTCTCATTCCGTATCATTCACAGAAACATGCATTAACTTTAGTGTAACAGCTGATTGGACTCACCAGCCTAATATAACCAACACACATGACACACGTAATCCACTCTGTATCACTGTCTGGTTAGTGTGGTTCTCATAGGAGGCAATCTATCAGAAGGAGTATCCTCCTCTATTGGTCTCCTTACAGAGAACCCTGCAGTAGAACCCTGCACTTGTCTGACTGAGAATGCACTAGTTCTCCCATGACATCATAATAAAATGGCCCCTTCCTCTGAGCCCATCGATATAGAATAGATGGTTCTGTATCACACATGACGCACATGACGCAGATGCTAAACTTGGAGAGCTCAAATAGAGTTCATTAGCTGTTATTTGTGGTTTGTAACTGATTTCAGAAAGCTATTTATATCCAAGTAAGTTTATAAAGAACTGGTTTGCTGTGACTGCAAGCTGTCAGTAGAAACATGAACAACAGTAACAAATGCGAAAACAACAGACTGACACCAGATAGACATCCTGCTGAAAACCACAGAGACACAGAGAGCAGGTAGGAGGGTCCTGTGTGTACAAGGCCAGCAGGCCTGACCAAAGCCTAGATAAGGCCTTGTACTTAGAGCAGACCGCAAGTACCTGTGAACTTGTTAGCTGTGTGTGGGGGGATGTGAGTGTCATGCTATCAACTCGTCAAAAAGAAGGTCAAGACATTACTCATGCAAAGACTCCCTGGAACTCAATTACAAAACTACACACTCAAACAAATGAGTCATTGTCTTCATCATACAGTTCAATCTACTACCGGTTTCATGTTGAGTGATTGTTGCTCCTTGTTACTAAGCAACACTTTATTATAACTATGTTGAGGTTAGTAGTAATGATCCAGGGATGATGACTGTCTGGCCTGTTTGGTGGTTGCTATTTAAATACGCTGGAAATGATTTCTAACATGTTATAGATGTGTAATAAGCATGTAATAACTATATTACCATGTTATAGATTCTTCATAGATACATATAGTCTTTTCTGGAATTTGATTGACTGCAAATTTCAGCTAGACACATGAACTATCACAGAAAAGCAATGATGTTAATGATACTTCATCAAATTAGTGAACATTTTGAACACTTCTACAAGTTGCTGCCAACTCTACTGTTGAGGCAGTTATGGGGACTTCCATGTTCACTGCTGCTCCCTGTTGAATGACAAATGGATTGCAGTCCTGCAAAGTGCACTTATACATATTCACATTTTGTCCATTGTAACTACTCCGTTACAATGTGAACATTGTCATATTTGATATCACTCAACCATATCTCAACCATATCAATTCGGTTCAAAGTATATTTAGCTAAGAAGTAAATTTTTAGTTCAGTCTTTTCTTATGGAGAGAGAGAGTTGAACTCTTAGTGACATGAATGTTGGTGGTTTTGATGGTGTGTGAAAAGAGAGTGTGGTGAGGACCCACGGTCATTGCTGGGGGTTAGAGTTGAGTTTACGTGAGTGGATAATCTATTCAGGGCAGTCAGAACACCACAGAGAGCTGTGATACAGGATATAGCTAAAAGAAGACAGTTTGAGAGGCTCAAACACCAGCAATAGATACATATTTACAGTTATTTTGCAACCAACCATATTTTTTACATTGAGGATAGGCTTGAGATGGTTGTTGCACACTGAATCTGTGGGTGAAAGTGTTGTAGAAATGTAACGACAGAGAAAAATATGAATAAAAATCAAACAATTCCTCTCTATGAAAGCAGTTGAATGTTTTATTTGATCAAAATGGAACATCAGTATCAATGTAAAATTGATCTGTAAGTAATTGTAACTTACAATGAAAAATCCACAGTCAAACATACAGTGTAGAACACACAGAATCAATTCAAGTTATTAATGTCACGCCCTGGCCTTAGTATTCTTTGTTTTCTTAATTATTTTAGTTAGGTCAGGGTGTGACATGGGGAATGTATGTGTTTTTTTTTATTTAAAGAAGGAAAAAACAAAACAAAACAACAAACAGACGACCGTGAAGCTATAAATACAAAATGGTGCTGACACTGACCATTACACACTGACATAGACAATTCCCCACAAACAGCTAAAGCCTATGGTTGCCTTAAATATGGCTCCCAATCAGAGACAACAATAACCAGCTGTCTCTAATTGAGACCCAATTCAGGCAACCATAGACTTTCCTAGATACCTACACTCAACCATAGACACAGCTAGACTACTATACTAAACATAAACCCAACTACTCTAATAAACCCCCTAAACCTTACAACCACCCTAGACACTACAAAAAACACATACATTCCCCATGTCACACCCTGACCTAACTAAAATAATTAAGAAAACAAAGAATACTAAGGCCAGGGCGTGACAATTAAAGAGGAAAAGTTGACATTTCAGTCCATGTTGTGGAGTCTCACACCAGAGTACACAGTTTCTGTCTCCATGGCGCTCCTCTGTCTCCTGGCCTTTGGTTTCTTGTGGACAACGTTCAGAGCGGCGTAATGGAGAGTAACAGACTCTTGATCCTAAAAGGAATAACAAAAATGAAAATCCAAATATTTGGTATTATACTAAATATTGCGGTATAGTGAAACAATCCTCTAATAAAATGCATATTTTCATATTTTGATTGAAGGAAAAATACATTGGTTCAGCAACAGCTAAACAAGTGTGAGGTCAGATTACCTGGTTATAATGACTGGGGACTGCAGGAGCACTTGGCTGAAGTTTGGTTCCTTTTAATCAAACACAAATAATCAATATAATCATTATCATAATACAATGAAGAGCGTTTATGACCAATTTTGACAAAAAAATGTCAACTAATGTAACTGTACCAACAATTGATAAGCATACTGTATCTTGCACAATACTATTGCTTACCTATGCACTCGCTCATCTTGTACAAAACACAAGTAAGGACAATGATGAGGATGACACACAGACCCAATGCTACGCCAAGGCAGTACATGAACAGAAGATGGTCCTCCTTACAACCATCTGTGAAACATCAAATAGGGATAGAGACACTGAGACACTGAGGGATAAAGCTATGACAATGTTAGAGACACCAACAAGACTCGGCCTGATCTGAGAGTCATACTTTCTTCTCTCATATACAAAGATATCTGAAGATATAGAAAAACAAAGATATCTGAATGACATAGAAAAACATCGATATCTGAATGATATAGAAAAACAAAGATATCTGAACGATGTAGAAATACAAAGATATCTGAAGAAATCTGAAGATATATGAAACAGAATGTCAGAAGTATCACTTACGGTCAATGTCCAGCTTGGTCCCGTTCCCAAACAGTATCTTCCCACATGAGGCCACAGCACAGTAGTAAGTCCCAGCATCAGAGAGGCTGAGGTTCCTCTTGGGGAGGTTGTAGACACAGCTCTGTGGAGAAGACTCAGCCTCAGGGCTCTTCTCACACTGATCACTCCTGTCTCTGTGGGTGTAAATGATTCCTGAATGGGATTCTCCTGAGCCATGTCGGAACCAATAGACACTGTGTTCTCCTGCACAGGTCTCAGTGTGTAGTGTACAGTTCAGAGTTACAGAGTCTCCTGGCTGGACGGATTCAGACACAGGCTGCTGGAGCACAGACATGCTGTTGGACTCTGAGTCTGAAGAAGGTGAGCAACTAAAGTAAAACTAAGTGGGTGAAAAACACGAAAAGCCATGTATTCATTACTAGCATTTGATGAAGCAGTTGTACAAACATACCAACATGTAGGGCCACACAAATTGTAATTGACGAAGCAAATGTTTAGTTACCTTTGACAATTAAAACAGTTCCCTCTCCGTATGTTTGCTCATAGATGACTGTAGTGGAACAATAGTATGTAGCTGAGTCCCCTGGCTCTGTCTTTGATATGGTCAAGTTACAGCTGTAGTCTCCTCTCCTCACAACCAAACGTTTGGTCTCAGTAAAGTCCTTGATAAAGTTGTTGGAATAATAATGGCCACCATAAAAAGAGGACGTCATGTGGATGGGTTCCTGTCCAAAACTCTGCTTGAACCAATGAAACCTGGTCACCGACACATTAGGACGAAAGCAAGTGAGAGTCACAGTGCCTCCCAGCTCAGTAACCATCACAGGGGTTGGTTGGATTACGTTTGGTTTGGTAAAAGCACAAACTGTCAAAGCAAAAAAACAAAATAGATCAAAAACAAAGACATGGATAAACCATTTCTACCCGTTACAGACAGAACATCCACTTCACTTATCATATTAAAACAACATACTTCAAATGATTAAAAAAGGAACTAAATTAAATGTCTTACACTTACCCAAGTTGATGTAAAACATAAATACTTCTCTATCCATCATTGTAACATTAGTCTCTTCTGCACTGTATAGTCTGTGGGTCTGACAGGGGGGACTTTCTATCCACCTTATATATGATGGCACTTTAAAAGGAACCCATCATACAATAGGAGGGAACACTGAAACTAGAGATTTTATTGGCTGACTACAATCTTAGACGTGTGTCCTCTGGCTTACTATAGTTTGAGCTTCACGGGAGTTACTTTTTAAGACGACATTATAAAGTTAAGTAAGAGTTACTGGATCACGCAGTCAAAAATTTGCTTGATACAACTGTTTATTTTTTGAGAGAAATGAAACATTTTCTAAAATGATTTCTCTTTTGATGTTTGGACAGGAAACAGTAATTGATACTACCGACCCCAACTCAGCCCAACCCAAGCGTTAAAGTAATCATCCATAACGTACATTTACCCACCTCTGCATAGAATCACATTTCTGGCTCTTGATTTTCATCATCAACATTAAATTCTGATATTAGTTATATGAGCATTGAATAATATATATTTTTGTTGGCCTAATTTCAAACCTTTGTTTGTTTCCAATACCTTTATTTTTTCATGAAGGAAGAGGTAACAAAACTATTGAGATGGCACACATTCTTTATCTGCACTTTGTCCTCTTGTTGAATGTTTTAGGGTTCTTAAACGTTTTCAACTCGAGACCCAAATGAGAAATTGACTGTCCTCTCATGACCCAAATTCGACCTCCAAAGACCCTAAATAAGAAGAAATAGTGTGTGATTATAGATGTATTCTCATAACTCAGGACCCATAGTTTATGAAACCCTGCACAGTTTAGGGTTTGGAAAATGCTTTTAGCTTGTGGTTTGTATTCTTGACATTGTACATCTAACTGAGAGGCAGGGGTCTGGTGTTTACCGAAATAATTACAATTTAGCATTTACTGTTACTCTCAAGCGGGAAACCTTCACTCTTGCGCAGACATTTAGAAATGAAAAAAAATAAGCCACGGGAGTTTTTTGAGTGAGAATAAAGACGACTTTCGAATAGTAAAACATGTATAAAAGCAACAGATACCATTAATAAGAAGGGGCTAGAAGAGTCTTGTATGGTGAGTGTGGCGGATTAATCAGAATTAGTTGGGTAACATAGATAAATAAGATGTTTTATTTACATTATATGCTTATGTGAGATACTTGTCATTAGAATGTATCCCTTTGGACTATACTCTTGGCAGTTGCACTTTTCCCTTCTCAGCTAGGGCTCAATCACTTGGGGCCCAGAAAGGGGAGATGTCAGGCTTGTCTTTTACATGTCTCTGGTAATATGCAGAATATCAGAAAGGGAGGAGTACAGAATGGAACATTGTCTTCATATGTGAATGTATCTGTTAAACCATGTGGGGATGGCGTCATTAAGGGGGAACCAATTATCTCTTGGCTCCACAATGTCTGTGCGCAAGTCACTCCCCTCAGTGAGCTTGTCCAGGAGTGGGGAGAAGAGGGGGTTTACTTGAGATGGGAGTATATAGAGTTGACAATTGAGTTATGCCTTGGATAAGGTAATGGTTTGGTACTATGAAGTACCAGGAACGAGATTAGAAACTCGTTTTAGAGACCAAACTGAGCGATAATTTATAGCGAATGCAATCTGGCTAAGGGATACTCCTTTCTCAAGTAAAAGGCCCATTGTGAAGTTTTCCTAAGATCTGGGGTTTTCCTAAGATCTGTGGTTCGTCATGTAAGTTGAGAGGGGTGTATCTTTTCTATAAAATATCTCGGTTGCCATTATGTTGGGACTCTTAACAATTCATTATAGATAGTGAATTGTTGAAAGTCACAGGGCTATGGTAAAGCTCATATTATTAAAGATAAAGTTTAAGTTTAAGTATAACTCTGACTGGTGTGTGGTTTGTAACTCTCCTCATTTGGTAATACAGGAAATTGCCACGACATAAGCTACCGAGTGGCTAGGACAGGCAAGCCCCATACTATTTTGGAGGACATTATTCTTCCTGCTGCCGCGGATATGGCTGGGACAATGCTGGGGGAAAAGGCAAAAAAAACTATACAGACAATGACTTCCTCAAACAACACTGTTTCACTACACAGTGACATGGCAGGAGATGTTGTGTAATAATTACTGCTTCGCATACAAGCCAGTGAATTACATGCGTTACAGCTGGATGAGTCAACAGACGTGGCGAGCATGGCACAGCACCTGGTATATGTCCGTTACGTTTATGAGGGGTCAATTAAGGAATCTTCTTCTGCAAACCACTGGAAACCAGGACAACATGAGAGGATAGATGGACAGCTTTGTGACATCAAATGGACTTTGGTGGTCAAGATGTGTTGGTATCTGTACTGATGACGCAAAAGTCATGACAGGGAGACATAGTGGAGTGGTAACGAGCGTGCAAGTAGTTGCTCCCTACGCCACTTGGGTAGACTGCAGCATCCACCGAGAGGCTCTTGCTGCCAAGGGAATGCCTGACAGCTTGAAAGACATTTTGGACACTACAGTGAAAATTGTTAACTTTGTTAAAGCAAGGCCCCTGAACTCTCGTGTATTTTCTGCATTATACAATGATATGGGCAGCGACCATGTAACGCTTTTACAACATACAGAAGTGTGCTGGTTATCAAGGGGCAAAGTATTAGTATGGGTGGCAGGTAGCCTAGTGGTTAGAGCGTTGGACTAGTAAGTGAAAGGTTGCAAAATCGAATCCCTGAGCTGACAAGGTAAAAATCTGTCGTTCTGCCCCTGAACAAGGCAGTTAACCCACTGTTCCTAGGCCATCATTGAAAATAAGAATTTGTTCTTAACTGACTTGCCTAGTTAAATAAAGGTAAAAAAGTAATTAACTCGTTTTTCTTAATTGAGAGACGAGCTTAAAGTTTTCTTTACTGACCATAATTTTCACTTTTCTGACCGCTTGCATGATGACGAGTTTCTCACACGACTGGCCTATCTGGGTGATGTTTTTCTTGCCTGAATGATCTGAATCTAGGATTACAGGAACTCTCCGTAACTATATTCAAAGTGCGGGACAACATTTAGGCTAAGATTAAGAAGTTTGAGCTCTTTTCTGTCTGCATTAACAAGGACAACACACATGTCTTTCCATCATTGTATGTTTTTTTGTGTGCAAATGAACTCAAGCTTACGGACAACGTCAAATGTGATATTGTGAAAAGATTTGGCATGGGTCCTCAGATCCTAAAAAAGTTATACAGCTGCACCATCGAGAGCATCCTGACTGGTTGCATCACCGCCTGGTATGGCAACTGCTCGGCATCCGCCTGCAAAGTGTTACAGAGGGTAGTGCATACGGCCCAGTACATCACTGGAATCAAGCTTCCTGCCATCCAGAACCTATATACCAGGCGATGTCAGAGGAAGGCCCTAAAAATTGCCAAAGACTCCAGCCACCCAAGTCATAGACTGTTCTCTCTGCTACCGCACGGCATGTGGTACCGGAGTGCCAAGTCTAGGACCAAAAGCCTTCTAAACAGCTTCTACCCCCAAGCCATAAGACTCCTTAACAGCCAAATGGCTACCCGGACTACTTGCATATACCCCGCCCCCTTTTTTTACGCTGCTACTACTCGCTGTTTATTATCTATGCATAGTCACATTACCCCTACCTACATGTACATATTACCTTCATTACCTCAACTAACCTGTACCCCAGCACATTGACTCGGTACCGGTACCCCTTGTTTTTAGCCTCGTAATTGTTATTTTCTTGTTGCTCTTTTATTTTTTTACTTTAGTTTATTTAGTAAATATTTTCTTACATTAAATTTTTATTAAAGCTGCATTGTTGGTTAAGGGCTTGTAAGTAAGCATTTCACGGTCTACACCTGTTGTATTCGGCGCACGTGACAAAAAACATTTGATTTGATTTGATTTGTACTAGACTGTCACCAATTAAAAAGTTAACATTGGCCGTTGATTACATCACTCTTTTTACATGGTGGGGTCTCGAAAAATATTGGATATCATAATGGGGTCGCAGGACAAAAAAGTTTGGAAACAGCTGATTTAGGTTTGGTGGGGCTCATAAATGACCCCAAGGCTTCACCGTACAGATGGTTTATACATGTTCAAACTAACTATCCACTAGCCCTAAGCCTTAACCCCAGCCCTAGCCTAACTCTGACCATAGCACTAACCTTAGCCCTAACCCTAGTCCTAGCCGTAACCCCTTCCTAACCATAACCCTAAACATAGCCTGAATGTAGATACAGCTACAAAGGTAGACAGGTCTTTTCAGGTGTTTTTGCTAAAAGTGGGGTAGCTGCAGTCCAGTATGGTGACTGGAGAATGGCCGAGTAGGTGTGTCGAAAGGAAAGTAGTGGGCGTGAGGAGTTGGTGTGTTGAAAGTGATCTGCTATAGGTTAGACTGTTTTGATTGAGCGGTGTGTGTTTTTCATCAGTTTCTTACCACGCAGCTACGATACATTGAGCTACCAATACCACAGGAGTTTGGACGTCTGTTTTGAAGCCAGAGCATGACTCCGAGTCATATTTCTCTGTTAGTTTTACACAAATAATTGTACATTTTCAGTTATGAAACTGACGATTGTTAATTTTTTATTAAAAGTACTGATGATGTGTGTACTGTTGCTTCATGTGTTGTATGTGTGTGCTTACTGTGACTGTCACCCTGATATTGGCTACTAGGTAGCTACGTCCCACGCTGTTGCCAGACAGTAGTGCTTGGCAAGGGGGAGCGAAGGGCACTGTGTTCCGGTGTTGTTGCCGGTAATTCCCTCCCCATTGAGTAATATACTGTATGTATATATCTATCAAGGTGACAACTAGATGTTAATCAATATTCGTTTTTGTGTATGCTGCTATCCTACTTGAAATAAAATAATGATGGTAAAACATTGCCACATTAGCTACCTCCGCGACACGACCGTGAAATAGCTTCCCAGTAAGAAGCTCTTCAATTCGGCAGGCACGTTGATACAACACCGGTGCACTGGTCGCCGGCTTATTGACTTGTTATTCAGTCCATTCAGCAAAACGGTCTTCAGTTCCAAAAACTCTGCCCAATTAGCTGATTAGCTCGCCCCAAACACCTGTCACCATATAGGGCTGCAGCTACCCATACTTGTTTTTCCCTCATGATCATAGCATGCAGATCTGTCTGGGTATAAGAGCTACTAACCCAGGGATTCCCCAACTTTTTTTGACACAAACCCATGTAATCAAAGGTCAATTTTTGCTTTTATAATTGGAGCTATGACAGTCTATTTCAAATCAGTCTAACAATACTTTTGACAGGTTTTCAATCTGAAGGAAGTAAGGTTTGAAGTGACTGAAATGCATCAGAAAGGCAATGGGAAGTTCAGATGATCACCAGGCAATCATTTTGTATGATATTCTGTGTAGAAAAGAACATCATCATTAATGAGTCCCCAGTCTGAGTTAGTGCCTGGTCTTGTCCACTCTGTTCTGGCTTGTAGTTTAAACCATTCCAAAGATAGAGCCACATTTGTAGGAAGAAAACAGAAACCGCTCTATTTATGGTGTAGCCTCCTAGGTTTTGTATTCAAGTCAATGTACCCAGAAGAGGATAGAAGCTAGCTGTCCTCCGGCTAAACCATGGTGCTGCCCTACAGTGCTGCTGAGACTACTGTAGAACTTCATTGCAAAACAGTGTGTTTTAGCCAATTATTTGGTGAGGTGAATAAATTTAGTATAGTTGTATGTAAAACGGATAACTTATTTATTGGTTCATTATTTTATTTTTTTGAAATCCACTGTTGGATGGTTCTCCCCTTCCTCCTCTGAGGAGCCTCCATTGGTATACACATGATGGGGATCTATCTACAGAGGACAACGACAAAACTCTGTCTGGCCATTTCTCAGTTATTTGGAGCAGACAGAGCCCGCTGTAATAGCGCAAACTTACTATTGAAACAAAAGATCTTGCCTATGTATTTAAGATTGAAATATACAATGCATTCGGAAAGTAATCAAAACCTTTGACTTGTTCCACATTTCGGTAGGTTACGGCGTTATTCTAAAATGTATTACATGTATTTTTTTCCTCATCAATCTACAAACAGCACCCAATAATGATAAAGCAAAAACAGGTTTTTAGACATTTCTGAAGATCTATAAAAATGTAAAATAAAAACTGAAATATTACATAAGTATTCAGACCCTTTACTCAGTACTTTGTTGAAGCACCTTTGGCAGCGATTACAGCCTCGAATCTTCTTGGGTATGACGCTACAAGGTTGGCACACCTGTATTTGGGGAGTTTCTCCCATTCTTCTCTGCAGATCCTCTCAAGCTCTGTCAGATTGGATGGGGAGGAACGATGCACAGCTAATTTCAAGTCTCTCCAGAGATGTTCAATCGGGTTCTGGCTGGGGCACTCAAGGACATTCAGAGACTTCTCCCGAAGCAACTCCTGTGATGTCTTGGCTGTGTGCTTAGGGTCTTTGTCCTGTAGGAAGGTGAACCTTCGCCCCAGTCTGAGGTCCTGAGTGCTCTGGAGCAGGTTTTCATCAAGGATCTCTTTGTACTTTGCTCCGTTAATCTTTCCCTTTAAAGATTTCATTTTTTTCCTTTTTTCTTTCTCCCAGTCCCCTGACTAGTCTCCCAGTCCCTGCCTTTTGACAAACTCCAAGCGGGCTGTCATGTGCCTTTTACTGAGGAGTGGCTTTCGTCTGTCCACTCTGCCATAAAGGCCTGATTAGTGGAGTGTTGCAGAAATGGTTGTCCTTCTGGAAGGTTCTCCCATCTCCACAGATGAACTCTGGAGCTTTGTCAGAGTGACCATCAGGTTCTTGGTCAAATCCACGACCAAGGCCTTTCTCACCCAATTGCCTAATTTGGCCGGGCGGCCAGCTCTAGGAAGAGTCTTGGTGGTTCCAAACTTCTTCCAATTAAGAATGATGGAGGCCACTGTGTTCTTGGGGACCTTCAATGCAGCAGAATGTTTTTGGGACCCTTCCCCAGATCTGTGCCTCGACACAATCCTGTCTCGGAGCTCAATGGACAATTCCATCGACCTCATGGTTTGGGTTTTGCTCTGGCATGCACTGTCAACTGTGGGACCTAATAAAGACACGTGTGTGCCTTTCCAAATCATGTCCAGTCAACTGAACTTACCACAGGTGGACTCCAATCCATCTCAAGGATGATCAATGGAAACAGGATGCACCTGAGCTCAATTTCGAGTCACATAGCAAAGGGTCTGAATACTTATGTAAATAAGGTATTTTTTCCCAAAAAAATGATATATGTTTTTGCTTTGTCATTATGGGGTATTCTGTGTAGATTGGTGACAACATACATTTTTTATACACTTTAGAATAAGGCTTTAAAGTAACGAAATTTACAAAACGTCAAGGGGTCTGAATACTACACTTTTCAGTATAGTACCTGAACATGCATGGACTAGATTGAGATTGAGGTCTTCGATTAATCACATTTTTCAGCTTTGTCTCTTGCTCTTGTCCAGTCTGATGTTTGAAGACCTTTGTCCCTGGAGACACAGTTAATATGGAATACTTCATCACCGGGGACCTCGGCAACTACAACAACTGGTTCAAAGTGACAATGGGACAGTCTGAGTCAGTCCAGCCAGGAGACTGGGTGCTCTGAAATGGACAATACACACTGAGACCTGTGCAGGAGAACACAGTGTCTATTGGTTCAGACATGGCTCAGGAGAATCCAGTCCAGGAGAGCCAATACTATACAATGATACAAAAAAATAGGAAATATAAACGGTTTAATTCTTTCAGGTGGTGACATTCAAGTGGCGACTGAAGCAGATATGAGGACCCTTGTCCTCCTCTGCATCATAAGAACTGAAGCTTTCGTCTGCTGTCTGATCATCATCTTCATCATCTACCTCGTAAGAAAATAGATCAATTCAATGATTCAGTTTCTCAATCCTTCAGCTGTTACAAACACAAATGTGGTTTACTGTCTGTTCAAATGTTTCAGTGATCGTCAGCTTCGTTGACAATGCCAAGTTAAAATGGTGATCCAAAATGTTGACGATGCAGATTCACTTGTAATACTTTTTTGATATTTCTGTTCAGACTTTCAATAAATGAATCTTAATTGAAAATTCAATTTTTTACAGTATGATATATTAATATACTCAAACAAGACTGATGGGAAGTATTTCACAGTTATTGCTTAATGGGAGCATACACAACTTGTCTCAGATATGTCTCCACCCTGCCCTTTCCACGCTCTGATTTGTTTGTTTGAGATTTTATTGAGAATGTGTAGCAGTATAACTTCAAGAAAAAAGTCCATGGTCACCCCTAATTAAAAAACAAAACTAATTTTTTGTGTATTATTGTTTGGCATTCATACCTGATATAATATTAATTGATTACATTAATATATGGCATTCATATATCATATATTTTGTATACAGTTTAACAAAGTCAAACTTAATCACACTGCTTACTTTTTTGCAGAGCTCTCCTCCACAAGAGAATGTGGGTTGCTATCAGGATAATAACGATATCAACCAGAACAAACATTATGAAGTTCAGCAATCCGGCTTGGCTCTTTTGAGAAGGAGAAAAATACATACATATGTTTAAAAGGAGGGAATTCTTAAAGTTGCTTACCAGAAACCTCCCACATATAATTTATAGTAACTGTACCTACATTTGGTGCCCCGTGTGAGTAGAATGCATACCTCTCAGAATTTGTAAAAAAAATAATATATATATATATATATATATATATATAAACATCTTTTACAAGGTCTTACCCTCAATGTCCAGCTCGGCTCCGTTCACTTTAATTTATTCATTGGCTAAAGAGAACCACACAACATTTTGACATTCAGAAATTCTAATTGGAAACATAGTTTGCTACTAAATGTTCTGTTTCTTCACTGACCTTGAATCATGAGAGATGCACCATCTCCAAAATAGTATTCATTATACCAGAATACTCCAAATTAAAACTCAAATCATCCTTTGCAGCTCAAAATTAGACATCTCAGCGAAATCTCCCCGGAATTGCACTTTTTCATGGTATGTTGTTACATGGGTACAAGTCCATGTCACGGTGTGTGTTTCAGCCATATCCAGGGTAACACTGACTCTACAGTGGAGAAGAATGTTTTTCTTTTATCTTTTGACTCTTTGTGTTTCATAATTTTCCTTCAATTCGCAAGAGGCTGAATGTATGTCACAGGAGAAAGCATCCGAGCGAGCGAAACAGCGGCACTCTATCTTTCTACTTCTAGGCCATCTATCTGATACTGTCTGGTCCAAACGAGTACGACATTGTTGCCGCCCGTCTGGCCTCCTTTGACAAAAAAAGTCTACAAAATTTGCCAATTAGCGTTGAGGTAAACTGAGCGAGCTCAACTGTGAATGGTCCTGGCGCACCAAAATCAAGTGTCAAGGGAAGCAAGCTTGGATTTGGCATCACTACTATCAAATCCAATTGACAGGATACGTCATTGACAGAAAAACTTGTATTGTTGCATCGATGTGTTGTTGTCCTTCGGTTGCTAGCTAGCAAGCTGACTAAAATTGTTCCTTTCCCGAAATTAGCCGTGGATGGAGATAGGGATTTGGACTTGTGGTTTTACTTAATTCTCCGTACTGGCCAATGATTATAACGTTGATTCTGATCCAACCATTAATTCATACATTGTCGTGCCCCTGGCCTGAGAGGATGGAAGTTCAATATATAGATAGATGTATATGGCTAATGTTAACTAGCTAACGTTGCCCATGAACGGAAGTTATGCTAGCGAGCAAGCATTTTAGCCAGGTAGCACACAGTAGGACAACAAAAAATTACAGCGTGTACTGTATGACAGAGTGAAAGACCGTTTCGCCAACATGAAAGAGAGGAGGATGGCGTGGGCGTTTCTCTACATGTAGGGTGAGTCAACATGTTTTTCTAATTGCACAAACATGCATGCACACACACACACACACACACGCACACAGAAATCAGAACCATGGACAGCCACATCATATTAAGTTCATGTTAATTGGACTAAATTGTTTATTGCATATTTTAGTTGTCAATGTATTAGACTAAGCAGAGGTGATTTAATGACGTTGAAATGTTGAAATTGAAATGGTGCTGGAAAAGTGGATTTTCTTTGTGGTTCTAAATCAATAGTTGTTAAGTGGTTTAAAAATGTCGGAAACATAAACTTGCTTGACCATGCGGTAGGTCATGTAACTGTCTGATACTTTACATGCTTTGTGGACTTCACTGGATAGAGGTTTGTATCTGGTTTTGTGATAAAAACAAAGATGTGGTTGAATTTATTCTGCCACTGTGTCTTATTGTCTCGGTAATTAGGCCTACATATCACTGTCTCAAGGCATATAACAGGTTATAGAGCAAACAACACAATTATCACAACACATAGGTTGTAATATGGCTTGGCTTCCCCAGTGATTTTACCCACGCACCGCTACTGCCTGGTAGGTGTGTAAACCGACACTGCACTTCTTACAAAGAGCGCATTTATTGTAAATCATATACATGTATATCTGTGTCCAGTATGTAGAGTCAGAGAGATTCTCATGGTCTCTCCTGAAAAATGTATTT
This sequence comes from Salvelinus namaycush, assembly GCF_016432855.1. Lineage (NCBI taxonomy): Eukaryota > Metazoa > Chordata > Actinopteri > Salmoniformes > Salmonidae > Salvelinus > Salvelinus namaycush. The sequence continues at coordinate 14,639,687 of NC_052312.1, forward strand.
GTATCTCAGCAACTCTAAACTTGGTTAAATAACAGTTAAATAAAAAGGCACTTCATCTGTGATAAGAAATAGATGTGTGTTGGTGTTCCTCCATTTCTAATGGTGTGATGGAGCCTGACACATATTCAGCTAAACTGCTATTACTTTTAATCATATTGTATATTTGTATATGTGGTGGCAGAGATGTTCTGTAGACAGAGAATATAGATGTACGGAGTGTATAAATGAATGGTTTATTATGTTAAAAACACACAGTCATACAGCAAAAATTGGAATCTGTCAGATGATTTTTTCTTACAATAAAAAGCTGTAAAAAGTTATGGCAATTTAAGGCATTACAGGATTATATCAATATAATATATAGACAATGTTAAAGTTACAGTTTATTTGTTGCATTGTAAGTTCCCTACTAATTTCAGTTACTAAAATCAGTTTTATTAGGCTACAAAAAGTAAAATGGTTATTCTTGGTGTCTTTGTGACAGTGGTGACATCTTTCACTGCAAATGCCTGACATCAGAGTACACTGCATCCTCTCTGCTGGTCTTCTCTCTTGCTCTTCTAGAGGAGGACTTCTTCTTGGGGGTGAAACTGACAGCTGCATAGTTCAACACGTCACTGTCTTGATTCTGAGGGGGGTGGAGCCATGAGGAAAACCATTATGATGACAGCATGATCTACTATATAATGTTTCTATTCTCCTGTGGAAGAAAACACTCTAGAAAAGACATGACTGTACAGACTGTACACCCACTACAACGACCTGACAGTCAGTGGAACAGAGACAGAAGTTCCATGGAAGAATTAACAGCGAGCACAAAGATCAGAAGGCTACATTTAGTACAGTGACCTATAACTTCCAAGAAAGCTTAATAACATAAAACGCACAAATAAGCTGAATACTAGCTGTAAAGAAAGTTAAATGGCAGTTTCTTGTAAAAACTGAAAATATACTGTATTTATAAATGTTGACAAATTTACCTGATTGCCGTGGGACGTTGGGACATCTGTCCTCCCTTCAAAGAGATTGAAATAGAGGAAGCTATTATAAGCTATTATTTTGTATGACAATCCATCTCTTTTTTTAACAATGCATATATGTTGGGCATCTAACTGATATTTACAGAATGTACATTGCATAGAGATGCATGTAACATTAGATACATCAGCTATAACATTAGATACATTAGATATAAAGTAATACCTCTGCTATCTCTGTTCAGAGTCTTGCACAGCGCCCAGACAAGTAGAAGGGACACTATCCCCAGAACGATGTTAGAGACGACCAACGACAGAACAGTAGGACTCATATCAAATGGAGAATCATGTTCTGGAACTGTGGAAAGGGTATCAGTGAATTCATATTGTACTCACGAGCGCTTAGGTAGATCATCAAACAGTATGTAATCAAAAGCTGATGGTGATATTGTATAGCTTGTTGAGACAAATGTATGGGATCATTTGGAGGTAGGCCGTTTGCATGAATATACAGTATATTTTGGGGATATTTACATATTAATTGGGAATTACCTTGAATGTCCAGCTTGGTCCCGTTCCCAAACAGTATCTCCCCACATGAGGCCACAGCACAGTAGTAAGTCCCAGCATCAGAGAGGCTGAGGTTCCTCTTGGGGAGGTTGTAGACACATCTCTGTGTAGGAGACCCAGCCTCAGGGCTCTTCTCACACTGATCACTCCTGTCTCCATGGGTGGAAATAATTCCTGGACGGGATTCTCCTGAGCCATGTCTGAACCAATAGACACTGTGTTCTCCTGCACAGGTCTCAGTGTGTATTGTACAGTTCAGAGACACAGAGTCTCCTGGCTGGGCTGACTCAGACGCAGGCTGCTGGACAACAGTTTTACTATTCAACTCTTCCCCTTTGAAATGAAATGTAATTGATTTATCGTAAAAAATATTTTTTAAATCTTGTCACATATTATGTTTCAGCATATCATTATTCAGCGTATGACTTCAAGCTTTATTTTCTTCTTACAAGTAATTGCATTACCTTTAAGCATCAAGGTGGTTCCAGGTCCAAACTCTATGAAGTTTAAGTGCAAAACTCCACAGTAGTACATCCCAATGTCCTCTTGCATTGTTGAAGATATATTTAGGTGAAATATCCCTACTTCTATCAATATACCAAAACGCCCATTTCTAAAGTTACCAAAATAATGTGCATGTTTGTAAAAGATCTCTGCCTTTGCCACACACTGTAGTTTCTTGCCAGTGGTCATCTTGTACCACACCATGTGATCAACCTTACTGGTTACATGGCATTCAACTGTCACGTTGTCCCCCAACTTTGCTGCTATGAATGGAGCAGGCTGAGAAATCTCAGATGATTTGGTCACATCTGAAACAAAACCCAGTATTTCCATTAAGAAAAAGACAGTATACCAAACACTTATTATTGAACCCAGATTGAAAGTAGACTATCTTAGGAAATGTGTCACTTACAGGAGTTGCAGAGAAGAAGACAGACCAAGAGCTCAACCATCTTGTCCTCGCTCCTAGCTTTTCTGGATCAGGGGTGATTTGTAGTGTGCAACTTGTAAAAATACATTGAATCACACATCTGTGGTCTGATTGGTTAGATCTAGGTGGGGTCTGATTGGTCTATTAAATGTGTTCAGCTGAACACCTGATTGGCTGTTCAGTTGGTCATATGTGGAACAGAAACAGTCCTTCTATGAAGTTTGAATCAGTGTCACTTTGAGAGCCTAGATACAAGAAAACACAGCCTGAAAATATGATGTTTGGATCAGAGGGTCACCCATGTTGTGAGTAAGGAAACTCAAACCTACTTAGGGACTTCCCTGTCTTTACTTTGACTTTACAGTTCAACTTCAGGGTATATTTTTTTGACAGTTTAATATATCTAAACGTTAACATATAACGTGATGAAAATACACTTGGATGTAACGACAAACTCATAAATTAAGCAGTGATTTTTGATCAGCAACATTTATTCAGTTAAGAGGTCATTTGCATATTTAAGACAATGGAGAAACAATGAAAGCCTACTCATCGAATATTCGAATACATGTTGCTTTTCTAGGTTACAAGTAGAGCTATTTCCTATTTTATTTAGCTATTAGTTACGTCCTAAAATCTATTTTTTTTTTACCAGTCGTCACAAGGCCTTTGAAGTTATTTCTATTGACAGATGGATGTGGTTTGCGTTCAATGTGGTGAGGTTCTTCCCATGTCTCACTCCTGCTGAAGGTACCTGACCTCAGAGTACTCTGCATCCTCTCTGCTGGTCTGGGCTCTCTCTCTTCTGGAGGAGGGGATTTTCATGGTGGTGAAACTCACAGCTGCATAGTTTACCACGTCACTGTCTTGGTTCTGTGTGACAGAGGTGGAGCCATAACAAGACATTATACTTGTCACATCTACTAGATAAACCCTTTTGAGATGGAGAAGAACGTGATACAACAAATAGTTTACCTGATTGACTGGTGGGGTTGGTGATCTATCAGTTTCATCTTCAAATTAAAAACAAGAAGAAAATAACTTGTTACGTATACAAGCTATCACGCTAAAACAATCAATATGGTTTGGACATCGTAAAAATTATAGTCAATGAAAAATTACACAACAGCAAGTATATTAGTGTAACTAGTCATATGCAGGAAACATGCAAAACATCTGTAAGCCTGACTCTTCCTTCAGGCCCTCTGGTCCTTTCCTTGCATATCCAACATGTCAATAGAATGATGACAATCACAACCACAATGGTTGATGTGACCAGTGCAAGAGCAGTGGGAGTCAGGGTGTCACGCCCTGACCATAGTTTGCTTAGTATGTTTCTAATTTTTGTTTGGTCAGGGTGTGATGTGGGTGGGCATTCTATGTTGTATGTCTAGGTTGTCTGTTTCTATGTGTTTGGCCTAATATGGTTCTCATACAGAGGCAGGTGTCAGTCGTTGTCTCTGATTGGGAGCCATATTTAGGTAGCCTGTTTGTCATTGTGTGTTGTGGGTGGTTGTTTCCTGTGTCTGTGTTTTTCACCATACGGGAATAACGACGAGCTGTTCCAACGACGAGCGTTACACAGGGGGACATCATACTCTGAAACCAAAGAATTACATGATTTATTATGCTCATTATCTAGCAATACAACAGTAAATTAATATAGTAATAATAATTTATTCAGCTAACATGACACAACAAATGTTTCCTATTAAAAACGAAGTGAAAGAAATTACCATGAATGTCCAGCTTGGTCTCGTTCCCAAACAGTATCTCCCCACATGAGGCCACAGCACAGTAGTAAGTCCCAGCATCAGAGAGGCTGGGGTTCCTCTTGGGGAGGTTGTAGACACACACAGATCTGTGTAGGAGACCCAGCCTCAGGTCTCTTCTCACACTGATCACTCCTGTTTCCATGGGTGTAAATGATTCCTGGACGGGATTCTCCTGAGCCATGTCTGAACCAATAGACACTGTGTTCTCCTACACAGGTCTCAGTGTGTATTGTACAGTTCAGAGTCAAAGAGTCTCCTGGCTGGACTGTCTCAGACACAGGTTGCTGTATAAAAGTCTTTCTCTTTGAAGTTGTGCCTGATAAGAAAGTGAAATAGCAGATCAAATGTGATAAAATAACCAATTACAAATATTTGAGTACATATATCAACAAAAAAACAAAAAGTATTTTGTTATATTTTCACCTGTCAGCATTAACAAGATTCCATCAGCTAACAGTATATGATTCATGATAATCTTCCCACAGTAGTAGTTCCCAATTCAATTTTCTTTTTCTGGCAGAAATGTTGTGTTGAAATGTGTTATTGCCAGGCAACACAGTGAATCGCCCATCATCAAATTCGTTGTAGAATTGTACATCACTCTGGTACTTGGAAGATTTAGCAATGTATTGAAGCACAGTTCTGGTGGTGAGTTTGTACCACATCATGTAGTTGATGTTCTCACTGGTCATGTGGCAATCAATAGTCACATTGCCTCCTTCTGGAAAGAAGCAGGCTGAACAATGAATTGTGTTTTAGATGTACCTGAATTTAAATAATAAATGGACCATGTTGACAACACATGCACCAAATATAGTAAGAACCTGTGATGTATGTTTAACAGTTATAAGATTAGTAAATTGAGCTAGATGTTACTTACAAGCTTTCCAGATGAAAAGAAAGATGAAGAGTTGGTCCATCTTGCTTGTTCCTTCAAGTGACGAGATTGACCTGTGTGAAATGCATTCTCTCTAAAGAAGAGAAAGGAAACTTGCGTTTGCTTTCATTGGTTGATCTCCGGTACCGTCTGATCTGGATGGTCAGATTTGATTGGCTGGCCAGTAGGTCATGAATGCAACAAACACTGTCCGTTCATGTTGTTGTACAGCTTGAACATGTGTTGCACAACTTTATCACATTGCAAGTTTGAATATGACTATGTTTATTTTTATTTTTTAAACTGAATGTGACTAGTGTGGATTCATCCTTTATTAGACCTAAATACAGCTCATACTGTCTACAATACTACGTACTACAGCCGTCCACCTGAGGGCTTGTCCACCTGAACGTATAAGACATAACCACAAGCATCAATGGATCCACTTTACTTAATCTGTTGTTCTTGCCATTGTGGTCCATGGGAGTCATACAGTAGTTGTGACCTTGTTGGCCACATGTTATGACACTGTCATCCTGAAGGACTTCTATGACCACCACACAGTCACTTCATAACACGGAGAAACATCTACAGAAAACATGATAATAGTCATCTCATATACAAAGTACTCTCCAATGTATGGACAGATAAAAGCCCTCCCATGATATAAATATGAGGAGGCTCTTTCTTCTTGTCCCAGATGATGATGCTTTACATCACACTTAAAACTGTCATGTGTGTTAGGAAAAGTACTTCATACGTCTAGGTCAAATGACCCAATAGAAAGTTCAGCTGAATATATATATATATATATAGGTAACAAGCTGCCTCATGAAAATAGTGGTCTACTGTTGCTAAAATGGGCAATTTGAAGAGCAAGTATAGAGTATGTGATACAACTGACTGACTGACACCACTGAGACATCCTGCTGGAAACCACATAGAGAGAGAGAGAGAGAGAGAGAGAGAGAGAGAGAGAGAGAGAGAGAGAGAGAGAGAGAGAGAGAGAGAGAGAGAGAGAGAGAGAGAGAGAGAGAGAGAGAGAGAGAGAGAGAGAGAGAGAGAGAGAGAGAGAGAGAGAGAGAGAGAGAGAGAGAGAGAGAGAGAGAGAGAGAGAGACGTTCGGTCGATCCTGTGCAGAAGCCCAGCAGGCCTCACCAAAGTACATCTAGCTACAACCTCGTGTTTTGTTCATAGTAGACCACAGCCTACCTGTAAATAGGTTGCTGTGTATGTGAGTTTGAGTGTGGCATGCAGTCAGTAGGCCTGTCTTAACAAAAAAAACAAAAGAACTAACACTATAACAGAATGAGGCCTAACTATGGCCTGCCCTTCTTCTGTGGTAGTGGCTATTGTGCAACTTTCACTATGAGTAGTTCTGTTGCAAGAAGCCTAAATCATTTACCATAGCATGATGTGGAACTGCTAGATTTTGACCTACACATTTGTGTTGAGAGGTCCTTGTTGCACTAAGTTGCTGTTTCACACCAAGGGGTGTGAACTATATAGGGCCCTAAGGGACAAAGTAGAGAGCAGTGTGGCTGCAGGTCAGTCTTCCTGTGTTAAATGAGGTTAGTTTCCATCAGTGGAAAGTTACTGCAACACTTCCACCTTCACCACAAGGCTTTGTAAACAGACCATAATGTCTGAGACAGTTAAGAGCATCCGTCTGTAAAAAGCGTCATATCATCATAGTATGCAATGAGTTCAATTTATTCACATTCAAACAGTTGGAAACACTTTTTTTTCTTTACACAATCAACTAGTTCTCTGTTGCTAAAATGGGCACAACAAATACAATAAAAATAATAGTAATCTGTCATTGTGCCCTTGAGCAAGGCACTTAACCCTAATTGCTCCAGGGGTGCTGTACAATGGAGACCCTGGCTGTGAACCTACTCCCTGCGGGAGTCTCAGGGGGAGTTGGGATTAGCATAAAAATAACATTTCCATTACACACTTGTGTACCAAGACAAATATAAGCACCACCCCTAATTATTATTATTATTATTTAAAAAATATATGTTTGTCAGAGAAGCAATGCAATCAATTATTTCAACATTGAATAACAAAAAAGCTATGACCACTGTTTTCATCACATTTGACTGCTTATGCGTTCATAGATAGTTAATGAAGCTAGAACGAGTTATTAAAGGGTTATCTAGTATAAAAGGTTCATTGGTTCATTCATCCAGTTCTACTGTCTGATCCCAGCGTACACCACTGTCTCCATGTGACCTCTCTGTCTTCTAGACCTGTTCTTCTTGTTGCTCAGATTCAGAGCTACGTAATGGAGACTGTCTCCATCTTGGTCCTGTGAAGCACAAAAAAGCATTGTTGACATAAAATAATTTTAAATGTATTATTATTTACCCACAGTAGTGAAGTTGTTTAAAGACAGGCTTCACAAAAGACTTCAAACAATATAAAATTATTTCTGCTTACCCCTGCGTCTGACCGGGTAACTGCAGGACCTCTGGTCTGTGAGACGAGTCCTGAAAAGAATGACACATAAGATTAGGATACTTCCTCTTCTTCTACTACTGAAACAACAACAAATGGTGACATCAACGAATAGCAAGGGATAGTAACTTACCTCTGCACTGCACACATGTTGTGTTGTTCATCTTGTACATGATGCAAACCAGGACAATGATCAAGGTGAACGTGACACCCAATACTACACCCAGGCAGGACACCAAGAGAAGAGGATCTGCTCTATGGTCTGTTGAAATTCAAACAGTAGTAGAAGAAACCAGAATAGCAAGTAAATGTATGTTCTACACATTAGACTATACAGTAGATATTAACAAAAATGTAAGCTGTATCATATACCCTCAATGTCCAGCTTGGTTCCGTTCCCAAACAGCATCTCCCCACATGAGGCCACAGCACAGTAGTAAGTCCCAGCATCAGAGAGGCTGAGGTTCCTCTTGGGGAGGTTGTAGACACAGCTCTGTGGAGGAGACCCAGCCTCAGGGCTCTTCTCACACTGATCACTCCTGTCTCCATGGGTGTAAATGATTCCTGGACGGGATTCTCCTGAGCCATGTCTGAACCAATAGACACTGTGTTCTCCTGCACAGGTCTCAGTGTATATTGTACAGTTCAGAGTTACAGAGTCTCCTGGCTGGACTGACTCAGACACAGGCTGCTGGAGCACAGACATGCTGTTGGACCCTGAGTCTGAAGAAGGTGAGCAACTAAAGTAAAACTAAGTGGGTGAAAAACACGAAAAGCCATGTATTCATTACTAGCATTTGATGAAGCAGTTGTACAAACATGCCAATATACAGTGCCACACATTTTGAAATTGAAGAAGCAAGTGTTTAGTTACCTTTGACAATTAAAACAGTTCCCTCTCCATATGTGAGCTCATAGATGTCTGTAGTGGAACAATAGTATGTAGCTGAGTCCCCTGGCTCTGTCTTTGATATGGTCATGTTACAGCTGTAGTCTCCTCTCCTCACACCCAAACGTTTGGTCTCAGTAAAGTCCTTGATAAAGTTGTTGGAATAATAACTCTCTTGGCCAACATAAAGAGATGATGCCATGTGAAGGGGTTCCTGTCCAAAACTCTGCTTGAACCAAATAAATCTGGTCACTGACTCATCTGGACAAAAGCAAGTGAGAGTCACAGTGCCCCCCAGCTCAGTAACCATCACAGGGGTTGGTTGGATTACGTTTGGTTTGGTAAAAGCACAAACTGTAAAAGCAAACAAACAAAATGGATCAAAGACAAAAACATGGATAAACCATTTCTACCCATTACAGACAGAACATCCACTTCACTTATCATATTCAAACTGCATACTACAAATGATTAAATAAGGAACTAAATTAAAATGTCTTACACTTACCCAAGTTGATGTAAAACATAAATACTTCTCTATTCATCATTGTAACATTAGTCTCTTCTGCGCTGTATAGTGTGTGGGTCTGACAGTGGGGCACTTTACATGCACCCTATATATGATGGCACTTTACATGTACCCGTCATACAGGAGGAGGGAACACTGAAACGAGAGTGTTTATTGGCCGACTACAATCTTAGAAGTGTGTCTTCTGGCTTACCATAGTTTGAGCTTCCCGGGAATGACATTTAAGACATTACAAAGCAATTCAGAGTTACTGGATCAAGGCAATCAAATATTGGCTCGATTTTTAAAATTGATTTAACCTTTATTCATCTAGGCAAGTCAGTTAAGAACAAATAATCATGTACAATAATGGCCTACAATATGGCTGTTTATTTTCTGAGAGAAATGTAATATTTACTGAAAGGATTTCTCTTTTGATGTTTGAACAGGAAACTATATATCTTTAGTGAAATATCTCTAGTGCTGCTAATACTTCCACCCCCAACCCAGCCCAGCCCAAGGGTTAAAGTAATCCATAATGTAAATTTACCCACCACTGCATAAAAGCTGCATTTCTAGCTCTTGGTTTTCATCATAAGCCCACAACATTAAATACTAATATTAGTTGTTAAAAAAAGCAAAGAGAAGCTACAGTCGATCATTACTTTAAGACATGGAGGTCAGTCAATATGGAAAATTTCAAGAACTTTTATTTTTTCTTCAAGTACTGTTGCAAAACCATCAAGCGCTATGATGAAACTGGCTCTCATGAGGACCGCCACAGGAATGGAAGACCCAGAGTTACCTCTGCTGCAGAGGATAAGTTCAGTAGAGTTACCAGCCTCAGTAGAGTTACCAAATTGCAGCCCAAATAAATGCTTCACAGAGTTCAAGTAACAGACATATCTCAACATCAACTGTTCAGAGGAGACTGGTCAAATTGCTGCGAAGAAACCACTACTGAAGGACACCAATAAGAAGAAGAGAGACTTGCTTGGGCCAAGAAACATGAACAATGTTTAGACCGGTGGAAATTTGGCCTTTGGTCTGATGAGTCCAAGTTGGAGATTTTTGGTTCCAACCGCCGTATCTTTGTGAGACGCGGTGTGGGTGAACAGATGATCTCTGCATGTGTATTTCCAACCATAAAGCCTGGAGGAGGAGGTGTTATGGTGCTTTGCTGGTCACACTGTCTGTGATTTAGTTAGAATTCAATGCACACTTAACCAGCATGGCTACCTCAGCATTCTGCACCGATACGCTATCCCATCTGGTTTGGGCTTAGAGGGACTATCATTTGCGTTTCAACAGGACAATGACCCAACACACCTCCATGCTGTGTAAAGGCTATTTTACCAAGAAGGAGAGTGATGGAGTGCTGCATCAGATGACCTGGCCTCCACAATCCCCCGGCCTCAACCAAATTGAGATGGTTTGGGATGAGTTGGACTGCGGAGTGAAGGAAATGCAGCCAACAAGTGCTCAGCATATGTGGGAACTTCTTCAAGACTGTTAGAAAATAATTCCAGTTGAAGCTGGTTGAGAGAATGCTAGGAGTGTGCAAAGCTGTCATTAAGGCAAAGGGTGGATAATTTGAAGAATCTCAAATATAAAATATATTTTGTTTTGTTTAACACTTTTTTGGTTATTACAAGATTCCATATGTGTTATTTCATAGTTTTGATGTCTTCACTATTGTTCTACAATGTAGAAAATAGTAAAAAATTAAGAAAAACCCTTGAATGAGTAGGTGTTATAAAACTTTTGACCGGTAGTGTATACAGATGAGACGAGTAATGCAAGACATGTAAACATTATTAAAGTGGCAATACTAAAGTGACTAGTGATCCATTTGTTAAAGTGGCCAATGATTTTAAGTCTGTATGTAGGCAGCAGCCTCTCTGTGTTAGGGATTGCTGTTTAACAGTCTGATGGCCTTGAGATAGAAGCTGTTTTTCGGCCCCTCGGTCCCACCACTGCTGTCCCATCAATATGGATAGGGGGGTGCTCCCTCTGCTGTTTCCTGAAGTCCATGATCATCTCCTTTGTTTTGTTGACGTTGAGGGAAGGGTTGTTTACCTGACACCACACTCCAAGTGCCCTCACCTCCTCCCTGTAGGCTGTCTCATTGTTGTTGGTAATCAAGTCTACTACTGTTGTGTCGTCTGCAAACTTGATGATTGAGTTGGAGGCGTACATGGCCACACAGTCATGGGTGAACAGGGAGTACAGGAGGGGGCTGAGCACACACCCATGTGGGGCCCCAGTGTTGAGAATCACCGAAGTGGATATGTTGTTTCCTACCTTCACCACCTGGGGGTGGCCCATCAGGAAGTCCAGGACCCAATTGCACAGGGCGGGGTTGACACCCAGGGCCTCAAGCTTGATGATCAGCTTGGAGGGTACTATGGTGTTGAATGCTGAGCTATAGTCAATGAACAGCATTTTTACATAGGTATTCCTCTTGTCCAGATAGGATAGGGCAGTGTGCAGTGTGATGGTGATTGCATCGTCTGTAGACCTATTGGGGCGGTAAGCAAATTGAAGTCGGTCTAGTGTGACAGGTAAGACCGAGGTGATATGATCCTTGACTAGCCTCTCAAAGCACTTCATGATGACAGAGGTGAGTGCTACGGGGCGATAGTCATTTAGTTCAGTTACCTTTGCCTTTTTGAGTTCTGGAACAATAGTGGCCATCTTGAAGCATGTGAGGACAGCAGACTGGGATAGGGAGAGATTGAATATGTCCGTAAACACACCAGCCAGCTGGTCTGCGCATGCTCTGAGGAAGCGGCTAGGGATGCCATCCGGGCCGGCAGCCTTGCGAGGGTTAACACATTTAAATGTCTGTCTCACGTCGGCCACGGAGAAGGAGAGCCCACAGTCCTTGGTAGCAGGCCGCATCGGTGGCACTATATTATCCTCAAAGGGGGCAAAGAAGGTGTTTAATTTGTCTGGAAGCAAGACGTCGGTGTCTGGGATGTGGCTGGTTATCCTTTTGTAGTCCATGATTGTCTGTAGACTCTGCCACATACAGTATGTCTCGTGTCTGAGCCGTTGAATTTTGACTCCACTTTCTCTCTTTATTTGTGCTTTCAGTTTGTGCTTTCAGTTTTGCCACCATCTATCCACGGTTTCTGGTTAGGGCAGGTTTTAATAGTCACAGTAGGTACAACATCTCCTATGCACTTCCTTATAAACTCACTCACCGAATCAGTGTATATGTCGATATTATTCTCTGAGGCTATCCGGAACATGTCCCAGTCCGCGTGATCAAAACAATCTTGAAGCGTGGATTCCGATTGGTCAGACCAGCATTGAAAAGTCCTTAGCAAGGGTACATCCTGTTTGAGTTTCTGCCTATAGGATGGGAAGAGCAAAATGGAGTCGTGGTCAGATTTGCCGAAAGGAGGGTGGGGGAGGGACTTGTATACATCGCAGAAGTTAGAGTAGCAGTGATCTAGTGATTTACCAGTGTGAGTGCTACAGTCAATATGCTGATTGAATTTAGGCAGTCTTGTTCTCAAATTTGCTTTGTTAGAATCCCCAGCTACAATAAATGCAGCCTCAGCATATATGGTTTTCAGTTTGCATAAAGTCCAGTTAAGATCTTTGAGGGCCGTCATGGTATCGGCTTGAGGGGGATATACACGGCTATGACAATAATGAAAGCAGAATTCCCTTGGGATATAATACGGTAGGCATTTGATTGTGAGGAATTCTAGGTCAGGTGAACAAAAGGATTTGAGGTCCTGTATGTTGTTACAATTACACAATGAGTCGTTAATCATGAAACATACACCCTTCTTCTTCCCGGAGAGATGTTTATTCCTGTCGGGCTCGATGTACAAAGAATCCAGGTGGCTGGAATCAGTTAAAATGCCCTGGATGGTTTGGAAAAAGGATCCACTTCGGGAAAGTCGTATTCCTGGTCGTAGTGCTGGTAAATTGACGTTGCTCTGATATCCAATAGTTCTTCCCGGCTGTATGTAATAACACTTGAGATTTTCTGTGCTAACAACGTAAGAAATAATACATGAAAAAAGTAAATACTGCAAGTTTCCTAAGGACTAGAAGCGAGGCAGCCCTCTCTGTCGACGCCATCTTGTAAAGATCTTCTTTAGGGTTCTTAAATGTTTTCAATTCGAGACCCAAATGAGAAATTGACTGTCCTCCCGTGACCCAAATCGACCTCCAATGACCCTAAATAACAATAAATAGTGTGTGATTATAGATGTATTCTCATAACTCAGGACTTATAGTTTAAGAAACCCTGCACATTTTAAGGTTGGCTTTGTATTCTTGACATACTTTGCACATCTAACTGACTGGCACGGGTCTGGTGTTTACCGTCCAGATGAACAGATGACGAGAGGTGTGTAAAGAGCCCCCCCCACGCCCTCAAATCGCCAAGGCATTTACTCTTACACACAACTATTTTGCCCATTCAATCTTTAGGCAGGTTGACTGGAAATCTGATGAGACATACTGAGAGAGAGAGCGAGAGCGAGAGAGAGAGAGAGAGAGAGAGAGAGAGAGAGAGAGAGAGAGAGAGAGAGAGAGAGAGAGAGAGAGAGAGAGAGAGAGAGAGAGAGAGAGAGAGAGAGAGAGAGAGAGAGAGAGAGAGAGAGAGAAAGCATAAGGGACATTTCATCCCCCAGTGTTAGTCTATGAGAGACCCAGTGATGTTCACCTCAGCAGGTCTCACTCTACACTGAGCTGCTCCTTCCTGTCACTCACACCACAGGAAGTGATGCGTACACTCACTGGCCCCTCCTCTACCTCAGACCCCAATCATATTCTCCTTATAAGGTGCTTCTCGGAATAGGGGGCTGTGACCAGTGCAAAGACAAGACAGGAAATACTAAGGGGGAATAACATCATGACAAAGGCAATTTTGGTTTAACTCTTTATTTGTCTTTAGAAGTGATCAGTATAATACAGTTGTCTACTGCTGGGTACTTTGGGTCACACTATAAAAAAATAACCAAATCACTAACACACACAACAGAGATCTAAGTTAAGAGAGGCCAAAAGAGGCAACTACTCCTTTGGTGGGGCTCATAGAGGACCACAAGGCTACACACAACAGATGGATCATACAGTACCAGTCAAAGGTTTAGACATACCTACTCATTCAATGTTTTTTCTTTATTTTTGTACTATTTTCTACATTGTAGAATAGTAGAGAAGACATCAAAACTATGAAGCAAAACATTTGGAATAATGTAGTAACCAAAAAAGTGTTAAACAAATCAAAATATATTTTATATTTTATATTCTTCAAAGTAGCCACCATTTGCCTTGAAGACAGCTTTGCACACTCTTGACATTCTCTCAACCAGCTTCACCTGGAATACTTTTCCAGCAGTCTTGAAGGAGTTCCCACATATGCTGAGCACTTGTTGGCTGCTTTTCCTTTACTCTGCGGTCCAACTCATCCCAAACCATCTGAATTGGGTTGAGGTCGGGTGATTGTGGTGGCCAGGTCATCTGATGCAGCACTCCATCACTCTCCTTCTTGGTCAAATAGCCAATACACAGCCTGGAGGTGTGTTGGGTCATTGTCCTGTTGAAAACAAATGTTAGTCCTGCTTAGCGCAAACCAGATGGGATGGCGTATCGCTGCAGAATGCTGCGGTGCCATGCTGATTAAGTGTGCCTTGAATTCTAACTAAATCACAGACAGTGTCACCAGCAAAGCACCCCCACACCATCACACTTCCTCTTCCATGCTTCACGGTGGGAACCACACATGTGGAGATCATCCGTTCAGCTACTCTGCGTCTCACAAAGACACGGTGGTTGTCAGACAGATTTCCACCGGTGTAATATCCAGTGCTCGTATTTCTTGGCCCAAGCAAGACTGCTTCTTATTGGTGTTGTACGAATATTTTGAAGATAAATACACAACGCAGAGGATGAGAGATCACTAGAGTACTAACGATCAATGGAAATAGTGTTTTTTTTGTAATATCAATGGGTCAGAAACATGCTCATGGCTACATGGCAAGTTCTCATTGGTCCAAATTGTTTATACATTGAACCTGAAATAGGATACTTGTCATTTGGCCATTGGCCCAGTTTTATTGCAAGGAATTCTAATTGGTCGACCACAGGCTTGGGCTTGGTTATAAAACTACATCCTGCCCCTTTGTTCTGTGGAGAGAATCACAGGAGAGAATCACTGAAGAGAATCACTGAGGACAGGGGAGAATGAACATCTTCCTCCTCACATTGATTTGTTCTCTTTTGAATAAGCCTATTTTCCTCCCCCTGATTTGCTTTGGGGTCTGTGTTATTGAAGAGTAACATCAACTGCTAACAGTGTCCTTTAGTAGTGGTTTCTTTGCAGCAATTCGAACATGAAGGCCTGATTCACGCAGTCTCCGCTGAACAGTTGATGTTAACTGTTACGGCTAGACGTTCCGCTAGCGGAACCCCTCGACAACATCCGGTGATATGGCAGGGCGCCAAATTCAAATTAAATTACTATAAATATTAAACTTTCATGAAATCACAAGTGCAATACATCAAATTAAAGCTTAACTTGTTGTTAATCCAGCCGCTGTGTCAGATTTCAAAAAGGCTTTACGGCTAAAGCAAACCATGCGATTATCTGAGGACAGTGCCCCATCATACAAATGCATAACAAATCATTTTCAACCAGGGAGGTGCGACACAAAAGTCAGAAAGAGCGATATAAAAAATGCCTTACCTTTGATGATCTTCTGTTGGCACTCCAAAATGTCCCAGTTAATCCTATTACGCAAATAAACTATAAAATTTAAGATGGAGAATCGTTATTGTCTTTACCGGAGATAAACAAAAAGAACGCGCACTCCTCCATGCGCAAGGAAACACTACAAGCCAACATGGGAGCCACCTAGAAAAACTACAATTTCTGGGTCATTTTTCCAAAAACCAGCATGAAACTCTTTCTAAAGACTGTTGACATCTAGTGGAAGCTCTAGGAATTGCAATTTTGGAGGACAGGGGCTTATAATTATAGTACTAGCCATTGAAAATAGAGGTAAGCTGAATTTTTCTTTTTTTGGGATGGTTTGTCCTCGGGGTTTCGCCTGCCATATCAGTTCTGTTATACTACAGACATAGTTTTAACAGTTTTAGAAACTTTAGAGTGTTTTCTATCCAAATCCACCAATTATATTCATATCCTAGCTTCTGGGCCTGAGTAACAGGCAGTTTACTTTGGGGACGCTTTTCATCCGGACGTGAAAATACTGCCCACTAGCCCGAAGAGGTTTTAATTAAGATGTGTCTGTTACTTGAACTCCGTGATGCATTTATTTGGGCTGCAATCTGAGATGTAGTTAACTCTAATGAACTTATCCTCTGCAGCAGAGGTAACTCTGGGTCTTCCTTTCCTGTGGCAGTCATCTTGAGAGCCAGTTTCATCATAGTTGGTTTTTGCAACTGCACTTGAAGAAATGTTTGAAGTTCTTGAAATGTTCCGTATTGACTGACGTTCATGTCTTAAAGTCATGAAGGACTGTCATTTCACTTTGCTTATTTGAGCTGTTCTTGCCGTAATATGGACTTGGTATTTTACATAATAGGGCTATCTTCTGTATACCACCCCTACCTTGTCACAACACAACTGATCGTCTCAAACGCATTAAGAAGAAAATAAATTCCACAAATGAACTTTTAACGTGGAACACCTCTTAATTGAAATGCATTCCAGGTGACAATCTCATGAAGCTGGTTGAGAGAATGCCAAGAGTGTGCAAAGCTGTCATCAAGGCGAAGGGTGGCTACTTTTAAGAATCTCAAATATGAAATATATTTTTACCACGTTTCAGGAGAAGACCCAGATGCAGACAGTGTTGAAGCCCTAACCTCAGCCCTAACCCTAGTCCTAGCCGTAACACTAGCCTAACCCTAGCCTGACTGTAGATACAGCTACAAAGGTAGTCAAGTCTTTTCAGAGACAGGCGTTATTGCGAGAAGGGTAGTTGCAGTCCAGTATGGTGACTGGAGAATGGCTGAGTGGGTGTGTCGAAAGGAAAGTAGTGTGCATGTGGAAAGGAGTTAGTGTGTCAAAAGCACTCTGATATAAGTTAGACTGTTTTGATTGAGCTGTGGTTTTTTTTCTTCAGTTCCTAACCACGCAGCTACGATACATTGAGCTACCATACCGCAAGAGTTTGTACATCTGTTTTGAAGCCCATGCAAGCCCGCCTGAGTCGTATTTCTCTGTTAGTTTTACACAAATAACTGTACATTTTGAATTATAAAACTGACAATTGTTATTTTTTATTAGAAATACTGGTGATGGGTGTACTGTTGCTTCATGTGTTGTACGTGTGTGCTTACTGTGACTGTCACCCTGATACTGGCTACTACAGTAGATAGCTACTACAGTAGGTAGCTTGACAAACGAGAGCAAAGGGCACTGTGTTGTTGCCGTTCATGCCCTCCCCATTGAGTAGTAGACTGTGTGTACTTTTTTATTTTACCTCTATTTAACTAGGCAAGTCAGTTAAGAACAAATTTTTATTTTCAATGACGGCCTAGGGGGTTAACTGCCTTGTTCAGGGACAGAACGACAGATTTGTACCTTGTCAGCTCGGGGATTTGATCTCGCAACCTTTCAGTTACTAGTCCAATGCTCTAACCGCTAGGCTACGCTACCGCCCCATACTGTATGTATTAAGGTCACATCTAGATGGTTTTCAATATTGGTTAATGTGTATGCTGCTATCCTACTTGAAAAAAGATAATGGGATGGTAAAAAATTGCCACGTTAGCTACCGCTGGCGACACAGCCGTGATACAGCTCCCCAGTAAGAAGCACCTCGGGTAGGCAGGCAGGTCGATACAACATCGGTGCACTAGTCGCCTTCTTATGACTCATCATTCCGCCAAATCAGCTACGCAAAACGGACTTGAGAGGCAACAAATCTGCCAAACTAGCTGATTCACTTTCCATACACCCACTCCTTTCGACACACCCACTCGCCCATACTCCTGTCGCCGTATAGGGCTGCAGCTACCCATACCTTTTTTTAGATCATGATCATAGCATGAAGATCTGTCTGGGTGTCAGAGCTACTAACCCAGGGGTTCCCAAACTTTTTTGCCCGCAACCCCATTTTGATATCAAACATTTTTCGCGACCCCACCATGTAAAAAAAGTTATGTAATCAATGACCAATGGAGCTATGACAGTCTATTACAAATCAGTCTAACAGTACTTTTGACAGTTTTCAATCTCAAGGAAATATGATTTGACGTGACTGAAATGCATCAGAAAGGTATTGGGAAGTTCAGAAGATCACCAGGCAATAATTTTGATGACGTTCGTTTTCCCCCAGTCTGAGTTAGTGTCTGGTCTTGTCCAGTCTGTTCTGTTCTGGTTTCTGAGAATTGTAGAGGGAAACAGAAGATACATACGTGTTCCTGAGAGTATTATCCTTCAGTAATGGGGTCATAATAATTTGTAGTTGAAACCATTCCAAATATAGAGCCAAATCTGTAGATAGAAAACTGAAACAGCTCTATTTAGTAGAACCCCATCTTGCGGCTGCTGGAGGTTACTGACGTAACCCCGGTTCTTTGAACCAAGCGCAATTGTTTTTATTTTATTTCAGTTTTTCTTGCGACCCCATTTTACAGTCAGGCGATCCCAAATCAAGCAACCTCTATTTTGGGAAACGCTTTACTAACCAATAATATCAGTTCATCACTGGCTCCAGCGTTGTACAGTAGTTCCTATCACCTCACACTGTGGTTGATGCACTTGTCACCTTTCTAATGTCAGCTAGAAACAAACTGCAGGAAATGGGAATTAGCTGACACCTATAGATGTCTCTTTTCACGTTTGAGTCAAACTCTGATGCCGCACTATACTGCGGTTGAAGCGACCGATCACACATAGGCATGTAATAATTACTTTTCAATTTCATTTAACTTGAAAAGATTGTTCATTAATGTAAAAAATATTTTAGATATAGTGTAAAAATCTCCAACATATAAGAATGTTAATCATCATCTGATTATTCAGGACTTTATTAACTTCAGAGTTCACTGTTAGAAGCAGGACTGATGATACAGTAGGCTGTCCTCTTCCTTCTCTCTGCTGGTCTCAGAGCAGCCAATCAGGCCGAGGGACAATCATTCCAGGCATTTAAGACAGCCAGTCCCCTGCGTCTCACTCTAATCTGACAGACAGAACGACTAGTATATACCAGTGGCAGTCGGTGCTGTTTATTATTTTTTTTAAATACATGGCCTTCTTTCTATTACAGGATATTGGATGACTGTCATTCATATTCCATTCACCCAACTCAATGTAACATTGATAGGTTTAGGCTACTTACTACATGTTACTAAAATTTTCCCTGTACCCATCATGAGGTTGCTACAACCTAGCCTATGAATGAAAGTTTACAACGTAGGTGCACAGGTCGAGAGAATTTTGAGTAGTCATGGTGACAGACAGTGACACATTCAAAACCGACTTGCACACTCTTGCCTGCATCTAGCTGATCCAGGGTGTAATCATTAGTCCAACATTTGCAAACGAGAGTTTCTATTGGACAAATTCAGGTATGTTTATCCCTGTTTAGTTCCGTTTGCTTCCATTTAAGAATGCAATCAATACACCCCTGATCGCACGCAAACACAGTTAGCTTTCATAGCAGCCACATACAAACAGCTTGTTGTATATATAATTCCTTCTCCTATCTACACACTCTCCTCCTCTCGTCTTTTCCCTTCTCTTGTGCACAACACATCAGCTGTCTGTGACCAGGAGAAAAAAGCTTTTTGATAAGCGGTTTAGCAAAGAAATACGTCCCGTATTATCGACATATGGTCCCCAGTTATTGGCCGCCTTACTATTTAGATCAATTATAAGACATATCCATTTTGTTTAGTAAAGAGACACCAACCTCGTGTCCGAAGTGTTTACTAGATAGTTGACTAGTTGGCTAGCCTCCCGGTTAAAAAAAATACTTACCTGAAGTCAGCTATATTTCAGAGGTAAAAAGTTGGATATTAAATGATGTGTGGTCTGTCGTGCAGTCAAATTTTACAATATACAGAGTGTCCCAGAGTGTATATATATATTACTTTTTTGAAAACTCTCAAAACTTAACTTACATAAATTGCAATGAAAATCAGTGGTCAGTTAGCTAGAAGGGTGTCTTTAGTTGCAAAACTTAACGTTATTTTCCAGGCTATTTAAATGTTGATCTCGAGGTGATTTAATCGTCAAACCGCGAGAGAGTGTCCGAAGTTAGATGTCCAATGTTAGGGGAAAATTAGCTACGATAATGTAGCACAGTGTGTACAATCAATAGCAAGTAGTTTAGCTGTTACACTGGGCCCCTGTGGTAAAACATTTATTGACTGGAAGAGTTCCAGTGTTGCATAAGAAAGAAATGAATTTGTTCAAAACTGTCTTTCTCTATCTTTGAGTCAACTACTGACCACATTGTAGGCACTGCAGTGCTAGCTAACTGTAGGTTATGCTTTCAGTACTAGATTAATTCTCTGATCCTTTCATTGGTTGGACAACATGTCATTTCATGATGCAATAGCTCTGATAGGTTGGTGGGTGTCCTCCGGAAGTTGTCGTAATTACTGTGTAAGTCTATGGAAGGGGGTGAGAACCATGAGCCTCCAATGTACCCAGAAGAGGAGAGAAGCTAGGTGTCCTCCGGCTACACCATAGTGCTGCCCTACAGTGCTGCTGAGACTACTGTAGAACTTCATTGCAAAATAGTGTGTTTTAATCAATTATTTGGTGACATGAAAATATATTTAATATAATTTTATCTAAAAAGGATAACTTTTTTAATGTTTCACAATTACTATTATTTTTTATTCACTGAGTAGGATGGTCCTCCCCTTCCTCCTCCAAAGAGCCTCAACTGGTATACACATGATGGAGATCTATCTACAGAGGACAACGACAAAACTCTGTCTGGCCATCTCTCAGTTATTTGCAGCAGGTAGAGTCAGCTGTAATAGTGCAAACTTACTATTGAAACGTAGGATCATGCCTATGTATTTAAGATGGAAATATATGTTTTCCAACACTTTATTTTGCAACTGTTTTCAGTATAGTACCTGAACATGCATGAACTAGATTGAGATTGAGGTCTTAGATTAATCAAAACATTTAGCTTTTTCAGCTTTATCTCTCGCTTTTGCTCAGTCTGATGTTTGAAGACCTTTATCCATGGAGACACAGTTAATGTGGAATGCTTCATCACTGGGACCTTGGCAACTACAACAACTGGTTCAAAGTGACAATGGGACCGTCTGAGTCAGTCCAGCCAGGAGACTGTGTGCTCTGAATTGGACAATACACACTGAGACCTGTGCAGGAGAACACAGTGTTTATTGGTTCAGACATGGCTCAGGAGAATCCAGTCCAGGATAGGCAATGCTATATTATATACAATGATACAAAAATTGGAAATATGAAAGATTTTCTTCTTTCAGGTGGTGACGTTCAAGCGGCGACTGAAGCAGATATGAGGATCCTTGTCCTCCTCTCCATCATAAGAACTGAAATTCTCCTCTGCTGTCTGACCATCATCTTCATCATCTACACCACCAGGAAATAGATTAATTCAATGATTCATGTTCACAAACCTTCAGCTGTTACAAACACAAATGTGGTTTACTGTCTGTTCAAATGTTTCAGTGACCGTCAGCTTAGTTGACTTTGTCAAGGTAAAATGCCCACATGTTGATGATGCAGATTCATTTGTAATACTTTTTTGATATTTCTGTTTTGACTTTCAATAAATAAATGAATCTTTATTTTGTATTCAATATTGACAGAATACACAGTAGATACAGTATGATATATTAACATATTGAAACAAGACTGATGGAAAGTATTTCACAGTTATTGCTATCTGGGAGCATACACAACTTCTCTACCCTGCCCTCTCCCTCTTCCACGCTCTGATTTGTTTATTGAGAAGCTCAATCATTTTCTGGCAATGGTCAGAGTCTAAAATAAAGAAAGAGAGATAGGTACTTCATCCACAATTACTAAATTACCCCAGCGAACTATATGAAGCATGAGATTTTATTGAGAATGTGAAGCAGCATAACAGAAGAAAAAAAATGTAAGTCCAAATTACTCACTTGGACTGTGGGTGAAGTGTCCATTGTACCCCTAATTTCAAAAACAAAACATATATTTTTTTTGTGTATTATTATTTGCCATTCATACATGATATTATATACATTGATTACATTAATAAATGGCATTCATATATAATATATTTTGTATAAAGTATAACAAAGTCAAACTTAATCACACTACTTACCTTTTTTTGCTAAGCTCTCCTCCACATGAGAATGTGTGTTGCTATCAAGATAATAACGATAAGAACCAAAACAAATGTTATGTAGTTTAGCAATCTGGCTTGATTCTCTTGACGAGAAAAATACATTTAAATGGAGAGAATATTTCAGGTTGCTGACCAGAATCCCCGAACATGAAATGTATAATAACTGTACCTACATTTGGTGCCCTGTGTGAGGAAGACATACTTTTCATAATTTGTCAAAAATAAGACATTAATTATAATCAGCTCTTACAAGGTCTAACCCTCAATGTCCAGCCTGGTTGGTTTACTTGAGTTTATTTACTGGCTAAAAAGAACCACACAACATTTAGACATTTAGAAATTAAAACTGGAAACATAGTTTGCTACTAAACTTTCTGTTTCTTTACTTACTTTGAATCATGAGATACACACCATCTCCAAAATACTATTCATTATACCAGAATATTCCAAAACGATATGATCCAACATCAGTATGGGCAACATACCATAGGGTCAAAATAAAACTCAAATCATCCATTGCAGCTCAAAACGAGACATCTTTGCAAAATCTCCCTGGAATTGCACTTTTCATAGTAGGCTGTGACATGGGTGCAAGTCCTTGTCCCGGTGTGTTTCAGCCGTATCCAGGATTACACTGAGTCTACAGTGGAGAAGCACTCCAGAGTCACAGATCCCCCTAAAGGGGCACCGATTCTGTCCGCACAGACTGAGATACAATGGGATGCATGGTACCATCTAGAACACACAGGACAGAGGACATAGTTGGAGATCGAAATATTTGCCCATGGTGTAAATCATTCAGAGGTAAAGGGCTCATGTTTGGCTAATTGATGTAAGTGTATCAACTCACATCCCAATTTGCATAAGAGTTACAGTAAAGCCAAGTCAATAAGTTGAGTCAAGGTACAGGACAACGTCAGTTATCTTACAGTAAATAGCTACTGAAACAGAGGTGAAATGGACTAGGAAGTCTAGATATGCACATACAGCACTTACAAGTGAGATGCAGAATCACCATACAGATGAATAGTGGGTTCACCTTGCAGTCCATTCTGTGTGGTTACTCTCGCCTGCCCTGAATCAAATGGACTGGTGCAGTACTGTGATCAGTAGGCTTCTTGCCTTACAGTTACAGAGAAAGGAGCCTTTTTTCTCTGATTGGTGGGGGATACATTAAATCACACCCTTCCTGGTAGCAGTGGTGTGTATTCATGGATGCCAAGGAAGGTCGTACAGACACAGAGGGGCACTGTTTCGCTCGCTCGGATGCTTTCTCCTGTGAGATACATTCAGCCTCTTGCGAATTGAAGGGAAATGATGAAACACAAAGAGACGAAAGATACTTTTTAATAGTCCATTTTTTGGGGAAGCCTGGCTGAAGCCAGCTTGGATTTGTCGTCACTTTTATCAAATCCCACTGATTGTTGCGTCTTGATGTGTTATTGTCCTCCGGTTGCTAGCTAGCCAGCTAGCTAAAATTGTCCCTTTCCGAAATTAGCCATGGATGGAGATAGGGATTTGGACTTGTGGTTTTACTTAATTCTCCAAACTGGCTAATAATTATAACGGTGATTCTAATCCTACCATTAATTCATACATTGTTATGCCCCTTACCTGAGAGGATGGAAGTTCAATATGTAGCTAGATGTAGAAGGCTAATGTTAAGTAGCTAACGTTGCCCATGAATTGAAGTTAGGCTAACGAGCAAGCATTTAGCCAGGTAACATAAGACAACAAAAAATTCAAGGGTGTACTGTATGACAGAGTGATAGACGGTTTTCATCAACATGAAAGAGAGGAGGATGGCATTGGCGTTTCTTTACAAGGTTAGTCAACTCACACACACACAAACGTACACAGAAATCAGAACCACGGACAGCCACATCATATTTAATGTAGCTTACGTTGATTGGACACAATAGTTTTGGTATCTTTTAGTTGCCGCTGTATTAGACTAAGCAGAGGTGATTTGATCATGTTGAAATGTTGAAGTTGAAATGGTGCTGGAATAGTGAAGGGAGCTCCTGTTTTCTGTGCAACTTGCGGTAACTCTCCGTGGTTCTAAATCAATAGCTGTTTGGTGGTCCGTAAATGTCAGAAACATTAACTTGCTTGAGCATACTGTAGGTCATGTAACTGTCTGTTACTGAACATTCAATATTCTTTGTGGACTTCACTGGACAGAGGTTGCTATGCGGTTTTGTGATTAAACAACGGTGAGGTTGACTTTATTCTGCCACTGTGTCTTCTTATTGTCTCGGCTTTTAGGCCTATATATCACGGTCGCAAAGCATATGAATTAACAGGCTATGTTCGGAGTGTATAAATGAATTGTTTATTATGTTAAAAACACACAGTCATACAGCAAAAATGGTATTCTCTATCAGATGATTTCTTACAATAAAAAGCTGTAAAACGTGATGGCTATTTAATGATCATTACAGGATCATTATATACATCTAGCATACAGACAATGTTAAAATAACAGTTTCTTTGTTACATTGAAAATTCCATATTCTTTTTTGGTACTAAAAGCAGTTATATTAGGCTACTAATAGTAAAATGGTTATTCTGGTGTCTTTGTGACAGTGATGATATCTTTCACTGTTGCTGAAGGTATCTGACATCAGAGTACACTGCATCATCTCTGCTGGTCTTCTCTCTCACTCTTCTAGAGGAGGACTTCTTCTTGGGGGTGAAACTGACAGCTGCATAGTTCAACACGTCACTGTCTTGATTCTGAGGGGGGTGGAGCCATGAGGAAAACCATTATGATGACAGCGTGATCTACTATATAATGTTTCTATTCTCCTGTGGAAGAAAACACTCTACAAAAGACATGACTGTTCAGACTGTACACCCACTACAACGACCTGACAGTCAGTGGAACAGTGACAGAAGTTCCATGGAAAAATTAACAAAGATAAGTAGGCTACATCTAGTACAGTGACCTATTACTTCCAAGAAAACTTAACATAAAAAGTACAAATAAGATGACTTCTAGCTGTAAGAAAAGTTAAATGACAGTTTCTTGTTAAAACTGAAAGCATACTATATTTATAAATGTTGACAAATTTACCTGATTGCCCTGGGACGTTGGGACATCAGTCCTCCCTTCAAAGAGATTGAAATAGAGGAAGGCCAGCTATTATTTTTTATGACAATCCATCTCTTTTTAACCTCATGTAGTTAATTAACCATGCTTATATGTTGGACATTTAATTGATCTTTACAGAATGTACTTTGCATAGAGATGCATGTAACATTAGATACATCAGCTATAACATTAGATACATTAGATATAAAGTAAAACCTCTGCTATCTCTGTTCTGAGTCCTGCACAGCGCCCAGACAAGTAGAAGGGTCACTATCCCCAGAACGATGTTGGAGACGACCAAGGACAGAACAGTAGGACTCAGATCAAATGGAGGATGATGCTCAGGAACTGTGGAAAGGGTATCAGTGAATTCATATTGCATGAGCACTTAGGAAGATCATCAAACAGTAAAGTATGGCATCAAAAGCTGATGGTGATATTGTATAGCTTGTTGAGACAAATGTATGGGATCATTTGGAGGTAGGCTGTTTGCATGAATATACAGTGTGGTTGGGGATATTTACAGATTAAATGGGATTAACCTTGAATGTCCAGTTTGGCCCCATTCCCAAACAGTATCTCCCCACATGAGGCCACAGCACAGTAGTAAGTCCCAGCATCAGCGAGGCTGAGGTTCCTCTTGGGGAGGTTGTAGACACAGCTCTGTGTAGGAGACCCAGCCTCAGGGCTCTTCTCACACTGATCACTCCTGTATCCATGGGTGTAAATGATTGCTGGACTGGATTCTCCTGAGCCATGTCTGAACCAATAGACACTGTGTCCTCCTACACAGGTCTCAGTGTGTATTGTACAGTTCAGAGTCACAGAGTCTCCTGGCTGGACTGACTCAGACACAGGCTGCTGGAGCACAGTCATGTTTCTGGACCCTGATCCTGATAAGAAGTTCAATAAACCCATTGAATCTCTGGAGAATTACTGTAGACATTTTCCAACTCAACATCTCATCTGAATAAGATAATACCTCATATTTACACTGCATATATCTACATTTAGGTTTACAAAAACGTACCTTTTACTATGAGAATGGCTCCTTTTCCAAACTCCACCTTGTTGCCATAAGAGCTTCCACAGTAGTATGTGCCTGAATCAGAGAGCTGCATGTCTGAGATCCTCAGGTGATTCTTTTCTTGGCCATTTTCCACTGAGAATCGAGGGTTATCCTTAAACTGATCGTAAAATGTTGCGTTCCCGTCAAACTTAAAGGCGGTTGAGAAGAGTTGAAGCTTATCTCCCAAGGGTTGCTTGTACCAGGAGAAATGCATGTCCATGTGGCCTTTATAGAAGCAGTGCACAATCACTGTGTCTCCAACGTTGGCTGATATGAGACCACTGTCCTGAAGTATGGATGAGGATTCAGTACCAGCTACCACATCTATTAAGAAACATGAACAATACAGTATTTTTGCTGTTACATACCCCAAATACAACTTAGATTATTCAAAGTGTCTGTAAAGTATTACATGTGATATCTCAAGCATCCAAATCAAGGGCAGACATCTCATAAGCAGAGATATATAAAAGTTGGACTTACCCATCTCTACAAGAAGTGGAAATATCAGACACAGTGTGATCCTCTTTGAAGGTGTCATCCTCCTCACAACTTGTCTTGAGTGGAAAAAGTCCACCAATGTAGACAACACTTCAACAATGGAGTTGCAGGTGATTGGTCGAACTGGACCCATCATTTTTGTTGACGCCTTATTCCGTTGCGACAATCTTCTTCACATTGTCCAGTGTCACGGAGTCTCCTGGCTGGACTGAATCAGACACACACAGATTTTATTATAGGTATATTCTTATCCTTAAATATTTAGTACAAATACAGTTATAATCATTCAAGTTTGGCATTCCTTTTTCTTAATCACTACAGCTACTGTTGTCTACGTCAAGAGACTCATAGTTGTGACCTTTTTGGGAACATGCATGCAATGACACTGTCATCCACTAGGGCTTCTATCACCACACAGTCACTTCACCTCACACAAAAAAAATCTATTGAAAAACAATCTAAGATTCAGGACTTACATAGAATCCCTTCCCATGATTTTGTTATTGAGGAGGCAGATTCCTCTAGGCCTATAGGTGATGATAATACTTCACAGTTAAAACTGTGTTGTGTTTGACTAAGAACTACAGCTCGAGGTGAAATTACATAATAAATAGCTCATTGTGTTTTTTCACAGATTTCAGTCGACTATGTATAGATAAGATGCCTCATCAAAAGAGTTGGTTTAATATTGTTACAATGGTCAACTTGAAGAGCAAGTAGTATAGCCTAGAGTATGAGATAGCTAAGAGTTCTGAGACATCCGGCTGAAAACCACAGAGAGAGAGAAACAGAGAGAGAGAGAGAGAGAGAGAGAGAGAAGAGGGTCCTGTGTACAAAGCCAGCAGTCTCTAACAAAGTGTAGGTACATCCTCATCTTGTGTTCATTCAAGACCGCAGAGTAACTGTAAATATGTTGCTGTTTGTTTGAGGGCTTGTTAGTGGCATAAGACGGTTTAGCACTGCAAAATAAAGCTGTAATACGTAACTTTTTAGCGAACTGACCAAATTCACATAGAAATGTGAGTTATATATCTGTCATTCTCATTGACAGCAAAATTAAGAAGCGGTAGATCTGTTATAAGTGCGCTATATCTATGCTTCCTGCTCTTAAAGCAACAATGTGTAACTTTGTGTGAACCGACCAAATTCACATAGAAATGTGGGTTATAGATGTTTAATTCTCATTGAAAGCAAGTCTAGGAGGTGGTAGATCTGTTCTATGGTCTCTATTTCTAAGCTTCCCATTCTTAAGTTTAGTTTTTGCGTCTTTTACTTTGGTTTTGTACACCAGCTTTAAACATCTCAAAATACAATATTTTGGGTTATTGAAAATATATTTCACAGGGGTTTAGATGGTACAATGATTCTCTACACTATGCATTGCTTGTTTTGTCACATAAACTGAAATTAGGTGAACTATTAGAATTTTAGCAACCAGGAAATGGCGTAGCTGTAACGGCTGTCATATTCGTTCTCCTCCTCAGACGAGGAGGAGCATGGATCGGACCAACACGCAGCGAGGTATGTAGACATAATGATTTATTAAATGAAGACGAAACACGATTAACACTTGGATAACTACAAAATAACAAACGACGTAGACCGACCTGAACATAAGAACTTACATAAACACGAAGAACGCACGAAACAGGTACAGACTAGCACAAACGATACAGTCCCGTGTGGTAGCAAACACAAACACGGAAGACAATCACCCACAAACAAACAGTGAGAACAGCATACCTTAATATGGTTCTCAATCAGAGGAAACGTCAAACACCTGCCCCTAATTGAGAACCATATCAGGCAACACATTTAACCCAACATAGAAACACATAACATAGACTACCTACCCAGCTCACGTCCTGACCAACTAAACAAAGTTAAACAAAGGAAAATAAGGTAAGGAACGTGACAGTACCCCCCCCCCCCCCCCCCCCAAGATGCGGACTCCGGCCGCAAAACTGAACCTCAAGGGGAGGGTCTGGGTGGGCATCTGTCCACGGTGGCGGCTCCGGCTCCGGACGTGGTCCCCACCCCACCATAGTCAATCCCCGCTTCCGTAGCCTCCTCCAAATGGCCACCCTCCAAATTAACCCCACCGGATTAAGGGGCAGCACCGGACTAAGGGGCAGCACCGGACTGAGGGGCAGCACCGGACTGAGGGGCAGCACCGGACTGAGGGGCAGCACCGGACTGAGGGGCAGCACCGGAATGAGGGGCAACACCGGACTGACTGGCGGATCCTGGCTGGCTGGCTCTGGCGGATCCTGGCTGGCTGGCTCTGGCGGATCCTGGCTGGCTGGCTCTGGCGGATCCTGGCTGGCTGGCTCTGGCGGATCCTGGCTGGATGGCTCTGGCGGATCCTGGCTGGCTGGCTCTGGCGGATCCTGGCTGACGGCTCTGGCAGATCCTGGCTGGCTGACGGCTCTGGCAGATCCTGGCTGGCTGACGGCTCTGGCAGATCCTGGCTGGCTGACGGCTCTGGCAGATCCTGGCTGGCTGACGGCTCTGGCAGATCCTGGCTGGCGGACGGCTCTGGCTGCTCCTGTCTGGCGGACGGCTCTGGCTGCTCCTGTCTGGCGGACGGCTCTGGCTGCTCCTGTCTGGCGGACGGCTCTGGCTGCTCCTGTCTGGCGGACGGCTCTGGCTGCTCCTGTCTGGCGGACGGCTCTGGCTGCTCCTGTCTGGCGGACGGCTCTGGCTGCTCCTGTCTGGCGGACGGCTCTGGTTGCTCCTGTCTGGCGGACGGCTCTAGCGGGTCGGGACAGACGGACAGCTCTGACGGCTCGGGACAGACGGGCAGCTCTGACGGCTCGGGACAGACGGGCAGCTCTGACGGCTCGGGACAGACGGGCAGCTCTGACGGCTCGGGACAGACGGGCAGCTCTGACGGCTCGGGACAGACGGGCAGCTCTGACGGCTCGGGACAGACGGGCAGCTCAGACAGTGCTGGGCAGGCAGGCAGTTCTAGGCAGACTGGCAGTGCAGGCGGCTCTGGGCAGACGGGCACACCTGTAGGGAGGAGACGGAGAGACAGCCTGGTGCGTGGGGCTGCCACAGGACCCACCAGGCTGGAGAGACCTACAGGAGGCTTGATGTTAAGAAGAGGCACCTGAAGGACCGGGCTGTGGGGGAGCACTGGAGCTCTGGTGCGCAGCCTTGGCACCACTCCCCCAGGCTGGAATACTACTCCAGCCCGTACCCTCCAGAGTGCAGGCACAGGTTGAACCGGGCTGTGGATGAGCACTGGAGATCTAGTGCCTACTACGCGCACCTCTCCCTTAGGCTCCACTCCCACATTTGCCCGGTACGAGCGGAGCGTAGGCATAGGATGCACTGCACCCTCCCAGCGCCCCGGAGACACAGCACGCAGAGCCGGCGCAGGATACCCTGGACCGAAACTGCGTACCGGAGACCAGACGCGCTGAGCAGGCACAATACGCCCCGGCTGGATGCCCACACTCACATGACACTTTCGGGGGGCTGCCCTATAGCGCTCCGGGCTATGGGCACGCACTGGCGACACCGTGCGCTTAACCGCATAACACGGTGGCTGACCAGTAACGCGTTGCTTATAATAAGCATGAGGAGTGCGCTCAGGTCTGCTACCTGGCTTAGCCACACTCCTCTCTAGCCCCCCCCAAAATAAATTCTGGGGTTGCCTCTCGTACCTGTTGCGCTGCCGTGCTGCCTCCTCATATCGCCGCCGCTCAGCTTTCGCTTCCTCCAGCTCAGCTTTGGGGCGGCGATACTCCCCAGCCTGTGCCCAGGGTCCTTCTCCGTTCAAAATCTCCTCCCATGTCCAGGAGTCCTGGGATTTCTGCTGCTGCTGTCGCTGCCCTTTTCCCCGCTGCTTGATCCTTTGTTGGTGGGTGATTCTGTAACGGCTGTCATATTCGTTCTCCTCCTCAGACGAGGAGGAGCATGGATCGGACCAACACGCAGCGAGGTATGTAGACATAATGATTTATTAAATGAAGACGAAACACGATGAACACTTGGATAACTACAAAATAACAAACAACGTAGACCGACCTGAACATAAGAACTTACATAAACACGAAGAACGCACGAAACAGGTACAGACTAGCACAAACGATACAGTCCCGTGTGGTAGCAAACACAAACACGGAAGACAATCACCCACAAACAAACAGTAAGAACAGCCTACCTTAATATGGTTCTCAATCAGAGGAAACGTCAAACACCTGCCCCTAATTGAGAACCATATCAGGCAACACATTTAACCCAACATAGAAACACATAACATAGACTACCCACCCAGCTCACGTCCTGACCAACTAAACAAAGTTAAACAAAGGAAAATAAGGTCAGGAACGTGACAGTAGCGATTTCTGCATATTGCACCTTTAAAGATGCCTGAGTTTGGCCTAAATATATACATTCAACTTCCTTTGTCTTGACTGTTGTTAAATGCTTTATTCATCTTATCACAAGCAAGTCCATTTAAAATGAGTTTGGCAGATAAGCAATGCACTTAATTCAAGTAAATTGAAATGTCTTAGTTACAGTAATACAGATAATAATGTTAATAAAGTGGGAGTTGATAAAAAGAGAATTCATTGGACTGTTTCATTCATCCAGTTCTACTGTCTGATCCCAGCGTACACCACTGTCTCCATGTGACCTCTGTCTTCTAGACCTGTTCTTCTTGTTGCTCAGATTCAGAGCTACGTAATGGAGATGGTTTGCATCTTGGTCCTGTGAGAAACAATTATAATTGGGGGAGGGGGAAATAATACCATATGTTATTATTTAACATAAACATTTTCATACATATTTTTATGGTAATACAAAATGTAAGGAATTCTACTTACCCCTGCATCCGTAGAAGAGACTGCTGGACATGCTGTCAGAGAGACGGATCCTGAAAAGAAACACACCAAAGATAAAGATGCAACTCCTTCTTCCACTGCAGATACATCTGTAGATCGTGATATTAAAGAAGAGCAGCTTCTAAAAGGGTGTCACATACCTCTGCACTTCAGACACTTTCTCTGGTTCATCTTGTACATGATACACGCAAGGACAATGATCAGGATTAACGAGAAAGCCAATCCTACATCCAGGCAGTACACCAAGAGAAGAGGGTCTGCCCTATGGCCTGTGGACATTCAAACATTGATAGAGGACGCACAGAATAGCAAGTAAATGTATATTCTACACAGTAGATTTGTAAAATATATACAAAGAAGCAAGCCACATCACCTATCTTGAATGTCCAGCTTGGTCCCATTCCAAACAGTATCTCCCCATGAGGCCACAGCACAGTAGCAAATCCCGGCATCAGAGAGGCGAAGGTTCCTAGTGGGGATATTCTGTAAATGATTCCTGGATGGGATTCTCCTGAGCCATGTCTGAACCAATAGACACTGTGTTCTCCTGCACAGGTCTCAGTGTGTATTGTACAGTTCAAAGTCACAGAGTTTCCTGGCTGGACGGATTCAGACACAGGCTGCTGGAGCACAGACATGCTGTTGGACTCTAAATCTGAAAAGAGTGAAAATTAATAGAATTTCATGAAAATTTAGAATTTCATGGATACAAAATGAAAATCGAAAATAAAGAACTAAGTTAGTTTACCTTTGACAATCAAAACAGCTCCTCCAAATGTGACTTTACCCACTTCAATAGCAACACAGTAGTATGTAGCTGAGTCCCCTAACTGTGTCTTGGATATGGTCAGGTTAAAGCTGTCAACTCCTCTCTTCACACTCAGACATTTAGTCCCAGTGAAGTCCTTGGTAAAGTTATATAACTTACTTATTTGTTTGAGAATTAGAAATATTGTAAACAGTGACACCATCTTTGAATATAACATATTGAGTGGAAAAAGTCTACCCAAGTGTAAAACAAAGGGCTAATGGGTGATTGGTTGAACTGGACCCAATCTTCTTTCTTGACGCCTCATTCAGACGACCATGGTCTTGTTGTCTATTGCACCCTACAGAGTCACACAGTCTACTGGCTGGACTCAGACACAAGATGCTGTAGAATGCAAGTAACTGTCTTGAAGGTTTTACTTGTTTGGTGGTTTGTGGTTTTCTCACCTCTCTGGAGAACCCTGGTTCAAAATAGTAGGCTATTTGTTTTCTCACCTCTCTGGAGAAGCCTGGTTCAAAATAGTAGGCTATTTGTTTTCTCACCTCTCTGGAGAACCCTGGGTCAACATAGTAGTCAATTTGTTTTCTCACCTCTCTGGACATCCCTGGGTCAACATAGTAGTCAATTTGTTTTCTCACCTCTCTGGACATCCCTGGGTCAACATAGTAGTCAATTTGTTTTCTCACCTCTCTGGAGAACCCTGGGTCAACATAGTAGTCAATTTGTTTTTTCACCTCTCTGGACATCCCTGGGTCAAAATAGTAGGCTTTGCTTTCTCACCTGCGTCAAAATAGTAGGCTATTTGTTTTCTCACCTCTCTGGAGATCCCTGGGTCAAAATAGTAGGCTGTTTGTTCCCTCACACTTTTCTGGACAGCTCTGGGTCAAAATAGTAGGCTATTTGTTTTCTCAAACTTACTTGAGTTACACTTGATTTATCTTGCCTCCATTGCAGAAGACAAGCAAAACCAAGTGTTTCTAAAGTATTTGAAAGAAAACTATTATTATTATCAACAGTTACAGTACTCCAGATGACCCATAGGAGGGCTGTAATACGTTGAACATGTCTTGTCTAGTGGTTAAAAGCATTGGGCCAGTAACCAAAAGGTCGCAGGTTCGAATCCCCGAGCCGACTAAGTGAAAAATCTGTGGATGTGCCCTAGAGCAAGGCGCTTAACCCTACTTGCTCCGGTAAGTTGCTCTGCATAAGAGCGTCTTCTAAATTACTAACATGTAAATGTATAAGAGTGAACAGGGGTAGAGCAGTGAGAGTGTATATGTGATTATTTAATCAGGTAGGCTAGTTGAGAACAAGTTCTCATTTACAACTGCGACCTGGCCAAGAAAATGCAAAGCACTGCGACACAAACAACAACACAGAGTTACACATGGAATAAACAAACATACAGTCAATAATACAATAGAAAAAGTATATATACAGTGAGTGCAAATGAGGTAGGATAAGGGAGGTAAGGCAATAAATAGGCCATAGTGGCGAAGTAATTAGAATATAGCAGGTGATAAACACCTACAGAATAAAACAATTCAATTGTATGTCAGTCTCATTCCCTATCATTCACAGAAACATGCATTAACTGAATTGTAATGCCTGAGAGTGCATCACTGATTGGACTGTTATACATTGAACATGCATTGTAATATAACCAATACACATGACACACTTTATCCACTCTGTATCCCTGTCTGGTTAGTGTGGTTCTCATAGGAGGCAATCTATCAGAAGGAGTATCCTCCTCTATTGGTCTCCTTACAGAGAACCCTGCAGTAGTCCTAGAACACTTGTCTGATTGTGAATGCACTAGTTCTCCCATGACGTCATCTTAAAATGGCCCCTCATCCTGAGCAGATAGATATAGAATAGATGGTTCCGTATTATGACATGAGATGCTTCACTTGGAGAGTTCAATAGAGTTCATTACCAGTTATTTGTGGTTTGTAACTGATTTCAGATAACTATATATATCCAAGTAAGTTTATAAAGAACTGGTTTGCTGTGACTGCAAGCTGTCAGTAGAAACATGAACAACAGTAACAAATGTGAAAACAACAGACTGACACCAGATAGACATCCTGCTGAAAACCACAGAGACACAGAGAGCAGGTAGGAGGGTCCTGTGTGTACAAGGCCAACAGGCCTGACCAAAGAATAGATATAGCCACGTACTTAGAGTAGACCTCAAGTACCTGTGAACTTGTTAGCTGTGTGTGGGGGGATGTGAGTGTCATGCGATCAACACGTCTAAAACTAGTTCAAGACATTCCTGACTTATTCAAAAATTGGTTAAAAAACGACACACTCTAGCACATGAGTCATTGTCTTCATCATACAGATCACTCTACTACCGGTTTCATTTTGAGTGATTGTTGCTCCTTGTTACTAAGCTACACGTTATTATAACTATGTTGAGGTTAGTAGTAATGATCCAGGGATGATGACTGTCTGGCCTGTTTGGTGGTTGCTATTTAAATACGCTGGAAATGATTTTGAACATGTTATAGATGTGTAATAAGCATGTAATAACTATATTACCTTGTTATAGATTCTTCATAGATACACATTGTCTTTTTTGGCATTTGTTTGACTGCTATTTCGGCTAGACATGAACTGTCACAGAAAGTGAAGTTGTAAATGATACTTCATCCAATTAGGAGACATTTTGAACATTTTGACAACTACAAGTTGCTGCCAACTCTACTGTTGATGCAGTTATGGGGACTTCCATGTACATTGCTGCTCCCTGTTGAAAGACAAATGGATTGCAGTTCTGCAAAGTGCACTAATACATATTCACATGTTGTCAATAGTTTGTGAAAACTGCTCAGTTACAATGTGAACATTGTCAAATTGGAAATCAGTCTCTCAACCATATCAATTCGGTTCAAAGTATATTTAGCTAAGAAGTACATTTTTAGTTCAGTCTTTTCTTATGGAGAGAGAGAGTTGGGCTCTTAGTAACATGAATGTTGGTGGTTTTGATGGTGTGTGAAAAGAGAGTGTGGTGAGGACTGATGGTCATTGCTGGGGGTTAGAGTTGAGTTTACGTGAGTGGAAAATCTATTCAGGGCAGTCAGAACACCACAGAGTGCTGTGATACAGGATACAGCTAAAAGAAGACAGTTTGAGAGGCTAAAACACCAGCAATAGATACATATTTACAGTTATTATGCAACCAACCATATTTTTTACATTGAGGATAGGCTTGAGATGGTTGTTGCACACTGAATCTGTGGGTGAAAGTGTTGTACAAATTTAAGGAAAGAGAAAAATATTAATGAAAATCAAACAATAGCTTTATATGAAAGCAGTTGAATGTTTTATTTGATCAAAATTGAACATCAGTATCAATGTAAAATTGATCTGTAAGTAATTGAAACTTAACAATTAAAAATCCACAGTCAAACATACAGTGTAGAAAACACAGAATCAATGCAAATTAATAAAGAGTAAAAGTTGACATTTCAGTCCATGTTTTGGCGTCTCACACCAGAGTACACAGTGTCTCTCTCCATGGCGCTCCTCTGTCTACCGGCCTTTGGTTTCTTGTGGACAACGTTCAGAGCGGCGTAATGGAGAGTAACAGGCTCTTGATCCTAAAAGGAATAACAAAAATGAAAATCCAAATATTTGGTATTATACTAAATATTGCGGTATAGTGAAACAATCCTCTAATAAAATGCATATTTTCATATTTTGATTGAAGGAAAAATACATTGATTCAGCAACAGCTAAACAAGTGTGAGGTCAGATTACCTGGTTATAATGACTGGGGACTGCAGGAGCACTTGGCTGAAGTTGGGTTCCTTTTAATCAAATACAAATAATCAATATAATCATTATCATAATACAATGAAGAGCGTTTATGACCAATTTTGACCAAAACATGTCAACTAATGTAACTGTACCAACAATTGATAAGCATACTGTATCTTGCACAATAATATTGCTTACCTATGCACTTGCTCATCTTGTACAAAACACAAGTAAGGACAATGATGAGGATGACACACAGACCCAACGCTACGCCAAGGCAGTACATGAACAGAAGATGGTCCTCCTTACAACCATCTGTGAAACATCAAATAGGGATAGACACACTGAGACACTGAGGGATAAAGCTATGACAATGTTAGAGACACCAACAAGACTCGGCCTGATCTGAGTCATATTTTATTCTCTCATATACAAAGATATCTGAAGATATAGAAAACAAAGATATCTGAATGATATAGAAAAACATCGATATCTGAATGATATAGAAAAACAAAGATATCTGAACGATGTAGAAAAACAAAGATATCTGAATGATATAGAAATACAAAGATATCTGATGATATAGAAATACAAAGATATCTGAATGATATAGAATACCTTGCATGCAATCTAAAGAAATTTGATTACATAGATTATTATAAAACAGAATGTCAGAAGTATCACATACGTTCAACATCCAGCTTGGTCCCGTTCCCGAACAGTATCTTCCCACATGAGGCCACAGCACAGTAGTAAGTCCCAGCATCAGAGAGGCTGAAGTTCATCTTGGGGAGGTTGTAGATACAGCTCTGTGGAGAAGACCCTGCCTCAGAGATCTTCTCACACTGATCACTCCTGTCTCCATGGGTGTAAATGATTCCTGGACGAGATCCTCCTGAGCCATGTCTGAACCAATAGACACTGTGTCCTCCTGCACATGTCTCAGTGTGTATTGTACAGTTCAGAGTCACAGAGTCTCCTGGATGGACTGACTCAGACACAGGCTGCTGGAGCACAGACATGATGTTGGACTCTGAGTCTGAAGAGAGTGAGTAACTAAAGTAAGACTAAGTGGGTGAAAAACATGAAAAGCCAAGTATTCATTACTAGCATTTGATGAATCAGTTGTACTAACATACCAACATACAAGGCCACACATTTTGAAATTGAATAAGCAAATGTTTAGTTACCTTTGACAATTAAAACAGTTCCCTCTCCAAATGTGAGCTCATAGATGGCTGAAGTAAAACAATAGTATGTAGCTGAGTCCCCTGGCTCTGTCTTGGATATGGTCAAGTTATAGCTGGAGTCTCCTCTCATCACACCCAAACGTTTGGTCTCAGTAAAGTCCTTGATAAAAATGTTGGAATAATAACTAACTTGGCCAACATAAAGAGATGATGCCATGTGAAGGGGTTTCTGTCCAAAACTCTGCTTGAACCAATCAAACCTGGTCACCGACACATTAAAACAATAGCAAGTGAGAGTCACAGTGCCTCCCAGCTCAGTAACCATCACAGGGGTTGGTTGGATTACGTTTGGTTTGGTAAAAGCACAAACTGTCAAAGCAAACAAACAAAATGTATCAAAGACAAAAACATGGATAAACCATTTCTACCCATTACAGAGAGAACATCCACTTCACTTATCATATTCAAACTACATACTACAAGTGATTAAATAAGGAATTAAAATGTCTTACACTTACCCAAGTTGATGTAAAATATAAATACTTCTCTATTCATCTTTGTAACATTAGTCCCTTCTGCACTGTATAGTCTGTGGGTCTGACAGTGGGACACTTTATATGCACCTTATATATGATGGCACTTTACGTGTACTTTTCATGCAATAGGAGGGAACACTGAAATGAGAGATATTATTGGCTGACTGCAATCTTAGAAGTGTGTCCTCTGGCTTACCATAGTCTGAGCTTCTCAGGAATTACATTT
The DNA here is from genome assembly GCF_016432855.1 of Salvelinus namaycush. NCBI lineage: Eukaryota > Metazoa > Chordata > Actinopteri > Salmoniformes > Salmonidae > Salvelinus > Salvelinus namaycush. The sequence goes on from NC_052312.1 coordinate 14,678,044, forward strand.
TCAAGAAGACAACATAAAGATGTTCAGTTACTCGATCAAGCCAATCAAATATATGCTTGATACAGCTGCTTCTTTTTTGAGAGAAATTAAACATATACTGAAATTATTTCTCTTTTGATGTTTGGAAAGGAAACAGTGAATGATCTTTAGTGCTGCTAATACTACCAACCCCATCCCAGCCCAGCCTAAGGGTTAAAGTAATCCATAATGTAAATATACCCACCACTCCATAAAAGATGCATTTCTAGATCTTGACTTTCATCATAAGCCTCCGCAAATAAATACTCATATTAGTTGTAACCGCAATAGCATTGAATAATATATAATATAATAATAATAAATATATATTATATATTTGTTGGTGTCACACCCTGATTAGTTTCACCTGTCTTTGTGCTTGTTCCCACCCCCCTCCAGGTGTCGCCCATCTTCCCCATTATCCCCTGTGCATTTATACCTGTGTTCTCTGTTTGTCTGTTGCCAGTTTGTCTAGTCAGGTCTTACCAGTGTTCTTTCCCCTCTTCCTGTTTTCTCAAGTTTCTGTTTCCTAGTTTCCCTGGTTCTGACCATTCTGCCTACCCTGTCCCCAAGCCTGCCTGCCGTTCTGTACCTGCCCGACTCTGACCCGATTACAAACCTCTGCCTTCCCTGACCCCGAGCCTGTCTGCCGTTCTGTACCTTTCTGACTCTGCCCTGGATTACGGACCTCTGCCTGCCCTTGATCTGTCTTTTGCCTGCCCCCTGCTTGGGTCAATACACATCTGTGATTCTGGCTGTCTGCATCTGAGTCTTATCCTGACTTTTGATAGTTGGCTTAATTTCAAACCTTTGATTGTAACCAATACTTTCATTTTTTTCATGAAGGGAAAGTTGACAACTATTGAGACACCCAATCTTTATCTGCACTTTGTCCTCTTGTTGAATGCTTTAGGGCTCTTAAACTTTTTCAGTTCGAGACCCAAATGAGAAATTGACCGTCCTCCCGGGACCCAAATCAACCTCCAACGACTCAAAATAAGAAGACAGTGTGATTATACAGTAGATGTATTCTCATAACTCAGGACCCATAGTTTAATAAACCCTGGACAGTTTAGAGTTTGGAAAATGCTTTTAGCTTGTAGTTTGTATTCTTGACATTGTACATCTAACTGACCAGCAGGGGTCTGGTGTTTACTGTCCAGATGAAGAGAAGTATGTAAAGAGCCCCCCCCCCCCCCTGCCCTCACCCAGGCATTTACTCTTACACACACATTTTCCCCCCATACTATCTGTTGGCAGGTGGACTGAAAATCTGGCGAGACATTGAAGAGCATAAGGGACATTTCATCCGCCAGTGTTAGTCTATGAGAGACCCAGTGATGTTCCCCTCAGCAGGTCTCACTCTACACTGAGCTGCTACTTCCTGTCACTCACACCACAGGAAGTGATGCGTACTCTCACTGGCCCCTCCTACTTCAGACCCCATCATATTCTCCTTATAAGGTGCTTCTCAGAATAGGGGGCTGTGATCAGTACAAAGCCAAGACAGGAAATACTAAGGGGAGAATTACATCATAACAAAGGCAATTTTGGTTTAACTCTTTATTTGTCTTCATAAGTGATCAGTATAATACAATTCTCTACTCCTGGGTACTTTGCCCCTCGGGGTCACCCTATAAAAAAATACCAAATCACTGACACACACAACAAAGATCTAAGTTAAGAGAGGCCAAAAGATGCAACTGCTCTTCTGCGACCATTAAACAGTTGTGTTTTTACTTCTAACTCCCCCTCTCTAACCACACCCTGTACCACTGAGATGTGTGACCTAACTTGTTGGAGAGGGCTACAGTAGCACTGTTGTACAACTCGCAAACACTACAGAGATATTTACTGATTTACATTTCAATACATTTAATATAACTACAAAGATACAATATAGCAAGATTTCAACTTTTATTCAAAGATATGGACAACTAATTTTCCTCTTCCATCCCCCTCCACTTTATCATCTTGTAGCAGCATACACTGCATGGGGGTCCAGCTACTTCTCTCTTCTCCTCTCCATCTTCCTCTTCTTGGAGGTGAGATTCAGAGCAGCATAATTCAATGCATCTGGGTCTTGGTTCTGTAGATTTGCAAACATCATGAAGTAGGCTACAATTGTAATTTTCTCAGTTTCTGAATTGCTTATATTTCAGTATTTAATGATGCAGTATTTACCTGATCATTTAGTGGTTGTCTTTGAGAATCAGGTCCCGAATATGATATAAAAGAGAGACAAGAGAACAGATTAATGGATCATTCTGTCAATGGTGTATTGGAGGCGAAGTCAGGTGCAGGAGAGCAGAGTATATTGAACAGGCGCACTTTTATTAAAGTTCCAAAAACGAGAGCACTACATAAATCAAACGCGCTCAAAAAACGGAACATAAAAGTAAAGTGCGTAAACTAACACCACATAACATGAAACAATTACACACAAAACATGATGGGAAACAGAGGGTTAAATACAAGTAGATTGATTGGGGAAATGAAAACCAGGTGTGTATGGAAACAAGACAAGACAAATGGATATATGAAAAATGGAGAAGTGATGGCTAGAAAGCCGGTGACGTTGATCGCCGAACGCCGCCCGAACAAGGAGAGGAGCCGACTTCGGCGGAAGTCGTGACAGTACCCCCCCTTGACACGCGGCTCCAGCGACGTGCCGACACCGGCCTCGAGGACGACCCGGAGGACGAGACGCAGGGCGATCCGGCCGGCGACGGTGAAACTCCCGCAGAAGTTCAGGATCCAAAACATCTGCAACCGGAACCCAGCACCTCTCCTCCGGTCCGTACCCCTCCCACTCCACGAGGTACTGAAGGCCCCCATCCTCGAATCCAGGATGGAACGAACAATGTACGCCAGCGCCCCGTCGATGTCCAAAGGGGCGGAGGGACCTCCCGCACCTCAGATTCCTGGAGCGGACCAGCCACCACCAGCCTGAGGAGAGACACATGGAACGAGGGGTTAATACGATAATCAGAGGGAAGCTGTAATCTATTACATACCTCGGTCACCCTCCTCAGGACTTTAAATGGCCCCACAAACCGCGGACCCAGCTTCCGGCAGGGCAAGTGGAGGGGCAGGTTACGGGTCGAGAGCCAGACCCGGTCCCCCGGTGTTCGCACTGCGGTGACGGTCCACGCTGGATTTCTGGCGACACGCGGCTCACTGGAGTTGGACACGGGCAGCCTCCCATGTCTCCTCCGCGCGCCTAAACCAGTCGTCCACCGCAGGAGTCTCGGTCTGACCCTGATGCCACGGTGCCAGAACCGGCTGGTACCCCAATACGCACTGAAAGGGGGAGAGGTTAGTGGAGGAGTGGCGAAGCGAGTTCTGTGCCATCTCGGCCCAGGGCACTAACGCTGCCCACTCCCCCGGCCGGTCCTGGCAATAGGACCGCAGAAACCTGCCCACATCCTGGTTGACTCTCTCTACCTGCCCGTTACTCTCGGGGTGAAAACCTGAGGTAAGGCTAATCGAGACCCCCAGACGTTCCATAAACGCCTTCCAAACTCTCGACGTGAACTGGGGACCCCGATCCGACACTATATCCTCAGGCACCCCGTAGTGCCGGAAGACGTGTGTAACCAGGGCCTCCGCAGTCTGTAGGGCCGTAGGGAAACCAGGCAGAGGGAGACGACAGGACTTAGAAAAACGATCCACAATGACCAGGATCGTGGTATTTCCCTGTGAGGGAGGAAGATCCGTTAGGAAATCCACTGACAGATGTGACCAAGGTCGTTGTGGAACGGGTAAGGGATGTAACTTACCTCTGGGCAGGTGTCTCGGAGCCTTACACTGGGCACACACCGAGCAGGAGGAGACATAAACCCTCACATCCTTAGCCAAAGTGGGCCACCAGTACTTCCCAGTCAAACAGCGCACCGTCCGACCGATCCCCGGATGACCAGAGGAGGGAGACGTGTGGGCCCAAGAGATCAACTGGTGACGGACAGCAGACGGAACGTACATACGCCCAACGGTACACTGGAGGGGAGCGGGCTCTGTACGCAACGCCTGCTCAATGTCCACATCCAAATCCCACACGACCGGCGCTACCAGGTAGGAGGCCGGGAGTATGGAAGTTTGATCCATGGGCCACTCCTCTGTGTCATACAGCCAGGACAGTGCGTCTGCCTTCTTATTCTGGGAAACTGGTCTGTAGGATAAGGTAAACACAAAACGGGTAAAGAACATGGCCCACCTTGCCTGACGAGGATTCAGTCTCCTCGTTGCCCGGATGTACTCCAGGTTGCGGTGGTCAGTCCAGATGAGAAAAGGGTGTTTAGCCCCCTCAAGCGAATGTCTCCACGCTTTCAACGCTTTAACCACAGCCAACAACTCCCGGTCCCCCACATCATAGTTACGCTCCGCTGGGCTGAGCTTCTTCGACAAGAAAGCACAGGGGCGGAGTTTTGGTGGCGTGCCCGAGCGCTGTGAGAGCACGGCTCCTATCCCAGCCTCGGACGCGTCCACCTCCACTATGAATGCCAAAGAGAGATCCGGATGGGCCAGCACTGGAGCCGAAGTAAACAGAGCTCTTAGTTGCCCAAAAGCACTGTCCGCCTCAGCCGACCACAGCAACATTACAGGACCCCCCTTCAGCAGTGAGGTAATGGGCGCAGCAACCTGGCCAAAACCCCGGATAAATGTCTGGTAGTAGTTGGCAAACCCTAAAAATCGCTGCACCTCCTTTACCGTGGTGGGAGTCGGCCAATTACGCATGGCTGCAATGCGGTCACTCTCCATCTCCACCCCTGATGTGGAAATGCGATACCCTAGGTAGGAGACGGCCTGCTGAAAGAACAGGCATTTCTCAGCCTTGACGTACAGGTCATGCTCCAACAGTCGTCCAAGTACATTGCGCACCAAGGACACATGCTCGGCGCGTGTAGCGGAGTAAATTAGAATGTCATCGATATACACCACTACACCCTGCCCGTGCAGGTCCCTGAAAATCTCGTCTACAAAGGATTGGAAAACTGATGGATCATTCATCAACCCGTACGGCATGACGAGGTACTCATAATGGCCTGTGATCGCCGAACGAACAAGGAAGGGAGCCGACTTCGGCGGAAGTCGTGACACATTCCATTCTAGTGAACACACTGACTCTTCTGATCAATGTCATAGGTAAAACATCCCTATTTGAAGTGTAGTTCACAGGTCATATATTATTATGAAGTGGAATTCTACCTGTGTTGTGTATGTTTGTGTCTCATTTGATCTTGAGGACCAGGATGAGGATGACTATCAGTAGAACAGCAGTCACAACACCAAGGATCACAACCAGGGGAAGGAGGTACATGGTTCCATCATCATCCTCTCCTACTAGACTGATAGTTCCATTACAATGTCCTATTAGATGACATTTTATTAAATCACTTGGTGTGTCACGTTCGTCATAAGGAGTAGACCAAGATGCAGAGTGGTATGTTTCCATCCATTATTTTGGAATAGAAAACATTAAACAACAAAACGAACAAACGAAACATGACGCTAATATAATGCTCACAGGCAACTATACATAGACAAGATCCCACAAAGCATAAAGGGGAAATGGCTGCCTAAATATGATCCCCAATCAGAGACAACGATAAACAGCTGCCTCTGATTGGGAACCATAACAGGCCAACATAGACATATAAACACCTAGATGACCCACCCTAGTCACACCCCGACCTAACCAACATAGAGAATAAAAAGCTCTCTATGGTCAGGGCGTGACATGGTGGTCCTTTAATGACAGACTAAAAATGTTTGCTTTATTGTTTCTTAATTATTCTATTTTTTTATCTACATGAGAAAGAAAGATAAACTCACTCTCTTTAGGTGACTCTGGTATTTCCTCAAATCCGTTGTGCATTTTAACATCGAGATTAGTAAAAATAAAGAAGTATTTTTTCTCAAAACTATAATGATAAAAAATATGTCCAGCAATGGTTTGCCTTAGTTTCATGACTAACTCCTAACAAGGTTGATAAGCTTTTTCAAATGTGTCAAAAGCCAGATAAATAGTTGAAAACTAACCTTGAATTGTTGCGTTGACAAAGAACATGTGTCAATGTGGATACAATGCACAGAAATATAGGCCACAATCAGCTATTTCCACTTTTGTGATTTTGAGAAAGATAGTGGTGTGGTTGCTGAACGTTTCAAAATGGCTCCTTTGAAAACAATTGTGGCAATCAGGTGTTGAATTAAAGCTGTCCATAGACGAGATACACGCAGGCACTGATCCGTTGACTTGCTTTAACCATGCTGTGTGTCCCACAACCGTTGTAACATTGGAGCACTGCAAGGTGATGGTATCCCCAGTACGGACCTCCATAGTCTGAGACAGAGAAACCAAGACAGAGACCAAACCTGAAACACAGAGAACAAAGTCCTACATTAATGATTATAATCATTGATATCACAGGTACATGTCAGAAATCAGGAAGAAGTGCTGCACTGAACATTCTGGTTATACTTGACGAATGCAGTCAATCTTACTCTGTCTCCATGTTAGATTTAACAGTAGCTTACTTACTCAATCCATAGAGCAGTAGAGCTGGTAGGAAGGTTCTGGCCATTCTGTGTGTAGATGTATTCTGCTCTGTCTAGTTGTGAATCAGAGAACACCTCTTCATTCAGAATGAGATCTAGGGTGATTTCATTGGTAGGGGGCATGGTAGTTGGTATTGGACCACAATGTCTATTTACAGACAGCAGAATTGACAAAGACTTTTTATGTGGAGTGTGAAAACAGAAATGCAGCATATTTGTGTTGAATCTAAATGGAAATAGGTGTTTGGATTCGGTTGGGTTCATATAGATCTAAAGGTGGCGACCCCATGTAGTGTCTGTCCCCTGATTTAGAAATGGGGTCACGAGAACAAAATCTAAAATAAAATGTGCAAAATCGCTCTTGGATCATAGAACCAGGGTTATGTCAGTAACCTCCGGGAGACGCAAGTTGCGGTTGTAATAAACAGAGCGGTTTCTGTTCCTTCCTACAAATGTGTAGCCTCCCGGGTGGCGCAGTGGTCTCTCTGGGTTCGCGCCCAGGCTGGGCTGGGTTCGCGCCCAGGCTCTGTCGCAGCCGGCTGCAACCGGGAGGTCCGTGGGGCGACGCACAATTGGCATAGCGTCGTCCGGGTTAGGGAGGGTTTGGCCGGTAGGGATATCCTTGTCTCAGTATGTTAAAATGTATGCACTCTACTGTAAGTCGCTCTGGATAAGAGCGTCTGCTAAAATGTAAATGTGTCTCTATCTTTTGAACGGTTTAAGTAAAAAAATATTATGACCCCATCCCTGAAAGATAATACACTTAAGAACACTTATGTGTTGGGGGGGGGACATCATCCATGATGACATTCTTTTCTACACAAAAGATCATACAAATGTATTGCCTGGTGATCTTCTGAACTTCCCAATACATTTCTAATGCATTTCAGTCACTTCAAACCATACTTCCTTCAGATTAAAAAACTGTCAAAACTACTGTGAGACTGATTTTTAATAGACTGTCACCAATTAAAAAGTAAACATTGGACTTTGATTACATCACTCTTTTTACATGGTGGGTCTCGGATAATGTTGGATATCAAAATGGGGTTGCAGGCCAAAAAAGTTTGGGAACAACTGATATAGGTGTTTGGGTTTAGTGAGGTTCATATACAGTACCCGTCAAAAGTTTGGACACACCTACGCATTCAAGGGTTTTTCTTTATTTTTGACATTGTAGAAATTCCATATGTGTTATTTCATCGTTTTCATGTCTTCACTATTATTCTACAATGTAGAAAACAGTAAAAAATAAAAACCCTTGAATGAGTAGGTGTGTCCAAACTTTTGACTGGTACTGTAGGTGTTTGGGTTTGGTGGGGTTCATAGAGGACCACAAGGCTTCACCCTACAGATGGATTATACATGTTCATGCTAACTATCCACCAGCCCTCACCCTTAAGCCCTCGCCGAACTCTAACCCTTGCCCTAACCTCAGCCCCACAGACGCTGTCCGTGTTTTGTACTTGCTTCTCGTCTCCCAGCGTCTGTCCTTGCACTGTGGTTGATGCACTTGTCACCTTTCTAATGTCAGCTAGAAACAAACTGCAGGAAATGGGAATTAGCTGACGCCTAAAGACATCTCTTTTCACGTTTGAGTCAAACTCTGATGCTGCACAATACTGCGGTTGAAGCGACCGATCACACATAGGCATGTAATAATTACTGTTCAATTTCAGTTAACGTGAAAAGATTGTTCATTAATGTACAGTGGTGCAAAAAAGTATTTAGTCAGCCACCAATTGTGCAAGTTCTCCCACTTAAAAAGATGAGAGAGGCCTGTAATTTTCATCATAGGTACACTTCAACTATGACAGACGAAATGAGAAGAAAAAATCCAGAAAATCACATTGTAGGATTTTTAATTAATTTATTTGCAAATTATGGTGGAAAATAAGTATTTGGTCACCTAAAAACAAGCAAGATTTCTGGCTCTCACAGCCCTGTAACTTCTTCTTTAAGAGGCTCCTCTGTCCTCCATTCGTTACCTGTATTAATGGCACCTGTTTGAACTTGTTATCAGTATAAAAGACACCTGTCCACAACCTCAAACAGTCACACTCCAAACTCCACTATGGCCAAGACCAAAGAGCTGTCAAAGGACACCAGAAACAAAATTGTAGACCTGCACCAGGCTGGGAAGACTGAATCTGGTTTTACTTAATTATCCGTACTGGCCAATGATTATAACAGAGATTCTGATCCAACCATTAATTCATACATTGTTGTGCCCCTGGTCTGAGAGGATGGAAGTTCAATATGTAGCTAGATGTAGAAGGCTAATGTTAACTAGCTAACGTTGCCCATGAATTGAAGTTAGGCTAATGAGCAAGCATTTTAGCCAGGTAGCACACAGTAAGACAACAAAAAATTACAGCGTGTACTGTATGACAGAGTGAAAGACCGTTACGCCAACATGAAAGAGAGGAGGATGGCGTTTCTCTACAAATAAGGTTAGTCAACATGTTTTTCGACTTGCACAAACGCACACTCAAACACACACACACACACACACACACACACACACACACACACACACACACACACACACACACACACACACACACACACACACACACACACACACACACACACACACACACACACGAACCATGGACAGCCACATCATATTTAATGTAGCTTATGTTGATTGGACAAAATAGTTTTTGGTATCTTTTAGTTGTCACTGTATTAGACTAAGTAGAGGTGATTTGATCATGTTGAAATGTTGAAGTTGAAATGGTGCTGGAATAGTGGAGGCAGCTCCTGTTTGCTGTGCGACTTGAGGTAACTCTCTTTGTGGACTTCACTGGACAGAGGTTGCTATCCGGTTTTGTGATAAAACAAAGGTGTGGTTGAATTTATTCTGCCACTGTGTCTTCTTGTTGTCTCGGCCTTTAGGCCTATATATCACGGTCGCAAAGCATATGAATTAACAGGCTATAGAGAAAACAACACAATTATCACAACACATAGGTTGTAATATGGCTTGGCTTCCCCAGTGATTTTACCCACACACCGCTACTGTCTGGTAGGTGTGTAAACCGACACTGCACTTCTTACAAAGAGCGCATTTATTGTAAATCATATACATGTATATCTGTGTCCAGTATGTGGAGTCAGAGCGATTCTCATGGTCTCTCCTGAAAAATGTATTTGTATCTCAGCAACTCTAAACTTGGTTAAATAACAGTTAAATAAAAAAGCACCTCTTCTGTGATAAGAAATAGATGTGTGTTGGTGTTCTGTTACGGCTTTCATATTCCTCCTCGGACGAGGAGAGGCGAGAAGGATCGGACCAATACGCGGAGTGGTTAGTGTCCATAATTTATTAGCATCGAACTGAACACTATATGAAGCAAGATAACAAATAGAAAATCAAACCGACAAACAGTCCCGTGTGGCACAACGACTACACGGAAGACAAACACCCACAAAACACACGTGAAACCCAGGCTGCCTAAGTATGATTCTCAATCAGGGACAACGATTGACAGCTGTCTCTGATTGAGAATCATACCCGGCCGAACACAAACATCCCAACATAGAAAATCAAACATAGACAAACCCACCCAACTCACGCCCTGACCAACTAAATAAATACAAGAAAAAGGAAAACAGGTCAGGAACGTGACATGTTCCTCCATTTCTAATGGTGTGATGGAGCCTGACACATATTCAGCTAAACTGCTATTCCTTTTAATCATATTGTATATTTGTATATGTGGTGGCAGAGACGTTCTGTAGACAGAGATGAGATGTTCGGAGTGTATAAATGAATGCTTTATTATGTTAAAAACACACAGTCATACAGCAAAAATGTGATTCTCTATCAGATTATTTCTGACAAACTGTCAAAAAGTTATGGCTATTTAAGGCATTACAGGATTATATAAATCTAACATATAGACAATGTTAAAATTACATTTTCTTTGTTCCATTGTAACTAATTTCAGTTACTAAAAGCAGTTCTACTAAGCTACAAATAGTAACATTTCTTCTTGGTGTCTTTGTGACAGTGGTGACATCTTTCACTGCTGCTGCAGGTGCCTGACATCAGAGTACACTGCATCCTCTCTGCTGGTCTTCTCTCTCACTCTTCTAGAGGAGGACTTCTTCTTGGGGGTGAAACTGACAGCTGCATAGTTCAACACGTCACTGTCTTGATTCTGAGGGGGTGGAGCCATGAGGAAAACCATTATGATGACAGCATGATCTACTATATAATGTTTCTATTCTCCTGTGGAAGAAAACACTCTACAAAATGCATGACTGTTCAGACTGTACACCCACTACAATGACCTGACAGTCAGTGGAACAGTGACAGAAGTTCCATGGAAAAATGAACAAAGATAAGTAGGCTACATCTAGTACAGTGACCTATTACTTCCAAGAAATGTTTATAACATAAAAAGCACAAATAAGCTGAATACTAGCTGTAAGGAAAATGTAATTGCAGTTTCTTATAAAAACTGAAAATTTACTGTATTTATAAATGTTTACATTTATATTATTACAAATTTACCTGATTAGCCTGGGACGTTGGGACATCTATCCTCCCTTCAAAGAGATTTATGACATTCAATCTCTTTTTAACCTCATGTAGTTGATTAACAATGCTTATACTTTGATTATTTAACTGACATTTCAAGAAGGTACATTGCATAGAGATGCATGAAACTTTAGATACATCAGCTATAACATTAGATACATTATATATAAAGTAATACCTCTGCTATCTCTGTTCAGAGTCTTGCACAGCGCCCAGACAAGTAGAAGGGTCACTATCCCCAGAACGATGTTGGAGACGACCAACGACAGAACAGTAGGACTCATATCAAATGGAGAATCATGTTCTGGAACTGTGGAAAGGGTATCAGTGAATTCATATTGTACTCACGAGCGCTTAGGAAGATCATCAAACAGTATGTAATCAAAAGCTGATGGTGATATTGTATAGCTTGTTGAGGCAGATGTATGGGATCGTTTTGAGGTAGGCCGTTTGCATGAATATACAGTATTGCTGTGGCAATTTACAGATGAAATGGGATTTACCTTGAAGGTCCAGCTGGGTCCCATCTCCAAACAGTATCTCCCCACATGAAGCCACAGCACAGTAGTAAGTCCCAGCATCAGAGAGGCTGAGGTTCCTCTTGGGGAGGCTGTAGACACAGCTCTGTGTAGGAGACCCATTCTCAGAGCTCTTCTCACACTGATCACTCCAGTTTCCATGAGTGTAAATGATTCCTGGACGGGATTCTCCTGAGCCATGTCTGAACCAATAGACACTGTGTTCTCCTGCACAGGTCTCAGTGTGTATTGTACAGTTCAGAGTCACAGAATCTCCTGGCCGGGCTGACTCAGACGCAGGCTGCTGGAGCACAGACATGCTGTTGGACTCTGAGTCTGAAGAGAGTGGGTAACTAAAGTAAGACTAAAGTAAGGTGTATGGGTGAAAAATATTACAAGCATACATCAAATGCCTTCTATTAAGCAAACTAGACGGCACACTCTCACACTCCAACACTCAAGACATCATTTACAAACGCAGTATTTGTGTTTAGTGAGTCCGCCATATCAGAGGCAGTAGAGATGACAATGCGTTATATTGATAAATGTATGTGCGTCAATTGGACCATATTGCTGTCCTGCCTAAGCATTCAAAATGTATGAGTACTTTTGGTTGTCAGGGAAAATTTGTGGGAGTAAAAAGTAGATATTTTCTTTAGGAATGTAGTGGGTAAAAGCCAAAGTTGTCAAAATATAAATGGTAAAGTAAAGTTCAGATACCCCAAAAAACAACTTAAGTAGTACTTTGAAGTATTTATACTTAAGTACTTCACACCACTGAACATTTTGAAATTGAAGAAACAAATGTTTAGTTACCTTTGACAATTAAAACAGTTCCCTCTCCAATAGTGAGCTCATAGATGACTCTAGTGGAACAATAGTATGTAGCCGAGTCCCCTGACTCTGCCTTGGAAATGGTCAAATTACAGGTGTAGACTCCTCTCCTCACACCCAAACGCTTGGTCTCAGTAAAGTCCTTGATAAAATTGTTGGAATAATAACTCTCTTGGCCAACATATGGTGATGACGCCATGTGAAGGGGTTTCTGTCCAACACTCTGCTTGAACCAATCAAAACTGGTCACTGACACATTTGGACGAAAGCAAGTGAGAGTCACAGTGCCTCCCAGCACAGTAACCATCACAGGGGTTGGTTGGATTACGTTTGGTTTGGTAAAAGCACAAACTGTCAAAGCAAACAAACAAAATGAATCAAAGACAAAGACATGGATAAACCATTTCTACCCGTTACAGACAGAACATCCACTTAACTTATCATATTAAAACGACATACTTCAAATGATTAAAAAAGGAACTCAATTAAAACGTCTTACACTTACCCAAGTTGATGTAAAATATAAATAAGTGTCTGACCATCATTTTTACATCAGTCACTTCTGCACTGCATAATGTGTGGGTCTGACAGTGGGGCACCTTATATATGATGACACTTTACATGTAGCCTTCATACAGTAGGAGGGAACACTGAAATGAGAGATTTTATTGGCTGACTACAAACTAAGAAATGTGTCCTCTGGCTTACCATAGTTTAAAAACGTTCAAAGAAGACATTGTAAAGTAAGTCAGAGTCACTGGATTCTGCCAATCAAATATTGGATTGATATGGCTGCTTCTTTGTTTTGAGAAATTAAACCTTAACTGAAATTAGTTCACTTTTGATGTTAGGACAGGAAACAGAGAAGGGTCTCATTCCGCTTTTCTCCAGCTAGTACCTCGGGTACTACTGTGTCCAGCAGAGGTTGAACTAACACTCAATAGGAATTTACCCACCATAGCATCAAAACTGCATATCCAGCATGCTCTTGGTTTTCATCCTAGGCCCCTAGGTGGCTAATAAACACATATGTAGTTATGATTATAATATGAGTGTACCCTATCTAAAAGTGTGCCTAGATCGAACAAATAGGGAGAATACCCATGACCTCTCGATTAGTGTAAGATCTCATAACTTACCCACACTTCACTGCTTGTTACCCAGTGGCTGTATAGGGCACTTTTTTGGGGGCAAATACATGGTTTGGGTGGGTAGGAACCTACTATACCCTGAGTCAGCCCACAGATATAAATAGATGGATGATGACAAGGCTTAATGGAATCAGAATTTGGTTGTGGCCAGTGGTGGAAAAAGTACACAATTGTCATACTTGAGTAAAAGTAAAGATACCTTAATAGAAAATGACTCAAGTAAAAGAGAAAGTCACCCAGTAAAATACTACTTGAGTAAAAGTCTAAAAGTATTTGGTTTTAAATATATTTAAGTATCAAAAGAAAATGTTATTGCTAAAATATAGTTAAGTATCAAAAGTAAAAGTATAAATAATTTCAAATTCCTTATACTAAGCAAACCAGACAGCACCATTTTTGTGTTATTTTAATGTATGGATAGCCAGAGGCACACTCCACCACTGGGACATAATTTACAAACGAAGCATGTGTGTTTAGTGAGTCTGCCAGATCAGAGGCAGTAGGATGACCAGGGATGTTCTCTTGATAAGTGCGTGAATTGGACAATTTTCCTGTCCTGTTAAGCATTCAAAATGTAACAAGTACTTTTGGGTATCAGGGAAAATATATGGAGTAAAAAGTACATAATTTTTTGTTGTTGTAATGTACTGAAGTAAAAGTAAAAGTTGTCAAAAATATGAGTAGTAAAGTAAAGTACAGATACCCCGAAAAACGACTATTTTTTACTTAAATACTTCACACCACTGGTTGTGGCTCACAAACTTCTCTGAATCATGTTATCCAGAAACAAACTGTTTGTGTACTGGTTTCCTTTATTTTAATGGTGGCTAATCTGACGCAGGCTAACCCAGAACAACAGGCCCTCTGTTCTGGAATCTAATCTGTTTACTGGAGAGTAAGATATGTGGTTTGGCCCCTTATGACAATTGTATCATCATCATTATCATCATCATTATATTACATATAAACATTAACTATTATTTTTAAATTTATGAGTGCAAATCATTGTAACTTTTTATTTATAATTTGGGGGTATGAAAGAGAAAATTGAAATTGTTCAAATCCCTACAGAATTTGAACTTGATGACCTGCTGTGGTTCTCATCATTGTCCACTAGAGCGCGGCATTCTCTCATATGTCACCTTTGGATAGGTATTGCTGACAACGTCACGAAATCGATGCGCACGCTGATGGGGCAGCAGTCTGCGGGTTGTTGTGATTCTGGATGGAAAGATAGCAACAATGACAAGAAACTGCCATGTGGGGAATCGTAAGTCGTTCTTCGAAGTTAGTTGCATCTTGTTCTTGATACCATGTCTTGTTTTGAGGTGTTTTGACTGGTTTCATGTCAAATATGGCAAAAATGTGCTGTAAGGATGTATTTGAGAGACAACAAGTGCTCATTGTGCACATTTATTTATGTTTTCAATAACCATTGGAGACGAAATATAGATTACATGTTGTCAACAACCTAAGCCAACTCCATCTGTTTTGCCCTATAGTTTGTTGCTAAACAACCAAAACATCTAATAAAAATGCACACCTATAATCTACCCAAAATACTGATCATCTCCAATTCATAGGAGACAAAACATAAATAAAAAATAAATAAATAAACTGTTCTATGAATTTATCCCAGGAATATTATTACAGGTCTTCATGCAATTTGTAGGTTACTATTTTTAACAGTGGTTGGTCAGGTATTTGAGGCGTGTACCTGATCCCCTACCGAACGAGAGGGAACAGGCAGGAGGCGCGCGAGATGCTCGAGAATCCTGTTCGGTCCTCTTCACTAGCTCCAGCCCCGCCTCACTACGACAACGCTGTTTGCCTGGTCCATCCGCATCTGTCACAACCGTCTGCAGCTGCTAGAGCTCCGTGGCATGCCCTCAGTTATACCGGGATTTAGGTGGAGGTTTTCACGAGAAAGATAGCTATGTCGGAGGTACGGAAATTTACCAAAAGGTTGAGTAAACCAGGAACGGCAGCGGAACTCAGGCAAAGCGTCTCCGAGGCTGTGAGGACATCGGTGATTGTGGTTAGTATGATGATGGCTAATAATCTCTTCTTTGGCTAGCTAACGGTAGCCTACCTTGCTGTCCAAACCCGCTCACGAAACCATAGCCCGAGGGTCCGGTCCATTTATTCTGTTTAATCCGGAAAAGCCTATGTGTACTTTTAGTTCATAACGTTACTTGAATGTCTGAATGTCGAAAGACAATTTTTTTTCACAGTTATTATCGAAGAGGCATTTCAGCGTCTCACCATTTCCTCAACGTCACCCACCGAGCAGAGCTTGCTACATTTGATTAGGATACAAGCTACCTCTTTCAATTTAAAAAGGCGTATTACGTCGTAATTAGCTGGTAATTAAGCAGTGACGGTTAGCAGAAAATGACCGTATTGAAACGGGATAATGTCCATATAAAGGAAGTATCGTATTTGCAGTATTTGTTTCTTTTCCCTGTGGATAGTGGTGTGACATTGTTCAGGCAGATCAGAAGAGAGAACACATGGTATTCCATTTCTCTTGGCGTCAGCTCCAGCGGCGGCTTTTGTGTGCTTGAGAATTGAGCATTGAGCAGTGCCAGCTCTGAGGTTGAATGTGCAGCTAGACTGCATGGTTTGCCTAGCTATCCCTAATTCCCTGTCGTGTAGCCTGGTCCTTTCTTTTCCCAGTACTGAATATTTGATGTTCCAGGCATGTAAAGTATCATTATTGATCCTGGTGGTCTTTGATTATAGCTAGGCCTACAGTAAGAGTTCAGTCTCCATAGAAGCATTTCCTTTTTCTTTGTTGAAAGGACAATAGTAAGTGTTGTATCATGGATCATGATTTGTGCACTGGTCGGGGTTTGTGTTACAGTTGAACTGTGTGTAGTATTAGCCTGAAACACTTTGATGATGCAGGGTATGGCTTGAGATAAATTGCATATAATGCTGAAGAGGCACTGAGATTTAACCACTGACACAGGGCTCCTTTTGGTTCTCTCTGTGTGTGTGTGTGTGTGTGTGTGTGTGTGTGTGTGTGTGTGTGTGTGTGTGTGTGTGTGTGTGTGTGTGTGTGTACGACCTCTAGTGTTGTTTGACCTCATGCCCTCTTGATTTGTCATCATGATAGTTCTCCCCTGTAAACTCTCCCACACTGTCAATGTCATCTGATTCGCTAGACATTTCTCTCTTTCTCATATGATGCAACCAATGCAAAATCCCAGCCAAGAAAACATTCAGTGGACTTTTGCAGACCTCTTAGGCCGGATCTTTTTATTCACAAAAATCTCCAGTCAAGTGAAGTTAATCAGGCATAGTAATCTTGTGATGAGGTTTGACGCTGACTGACGTGTGCTAGGCAACACAGGTTCCGAAGTGTGTTGTGTCTGGTTGAGCGGATGATCCTCGGGGTAATGGTCGCCGTGGTAATGGAGAACAAGTCCTGTTTTGTGGAGGTCGCGGAGCCGGCATTCTCACATGGGGATTCCCTGGAGGCATGCTCCAACCATACTTCCTGTGTGTGTGTGTGTGTGTGTGTGTGTGTGTGTGTGTGTGTGTGTGTGTGTGTGTGTGTGTGTGTGTGTGTGTGTGTGTGTGTGTCACTTACGTCAATGGGGCTGCTTGTCTTATTCTCCTTCCTGGAATGAACAGTTTTCTGCTCTTTCCATAATCCTGTATCTCTCAGTTGGTGTGTGTAGAAATGACCTTTCCTACATTCAATTGGAGGGGTAGGTATTTCCTTTGTCCTGGGCTCCATTCTCTGTGATCTGAAAGCTCAATTAAAAGCCTTAACCTCGTTTCAGCTCATAAGACATTGAGACGTTTTGAATGTTAGCTGAAAGGAACATACTGTAATTGACTAGGGTCGCTTAGATCATAAGGAAGCTCCTGAAGGGTCTCAAGAGGTGTTGTTTGGATCTAGTCTAGAGGAACGATATACATATAAGATTGTGTATTTACTCAATTCAAGTCAGGTCAAGGGTTGTGGGACATGGGAAGTCTGTGTTCTCAGTAAACACACAGACTGAAGTACTTACTGGGGTCAGGTGGAGGACATTGGAACTGTTGGTGCATGTGTGTGTGTGTGTGTGTGTGTGTGTGTGTGTGTGTGTGTGTGTGTGTGTGTGTGTGTGTGTGTGTGTGTGTGTGTGTGTGTGTGTGTGTGTGTGTGTGTTGGTGCGTGCGTGCATATGTACACATAAACGCCAGTAGTAAAGCCCATCTGCTAGAGATAGACTTCTCCTCTGTCTTTCCACTGAACTGTATAAGACGGACAGCAATCTGGAAAAGTACTTCTCTCACTAACATTATAGCCAAAGCCAGTGATGGTGTTTGGAGTGTCCGGGGCCAGATTGATCTACCGAGTTGAAAAACCGGTGTGACGTACAGTAAAGTCCCATAAAGAGATGAGAAAGTGACTATATATGGGTGAATGTAGCAGGCAGGCAGGCAGGCGGCTACGCCCCAACCAGAACTAACCCCTTCTTCCTCCTTTCTTCCTCTGTGTTTCTTCTTCTCTCTTTCGTTTTCTTTCTCTCCCAGGCTGTTCTTCTCTAAAGGAGCTGAGCCAGAACTCTCTCTCTTTCTCTCCCTCTCTCTCTATATGTCCCCCTTCTCTCTCTATCTCTCCTATGACTCTCTCTCTCTCTCCCACCTTCTCTCTCTATCTCTTCGCTTTCTCTCTCTCTCCCCCTTCTCTCACTATCTCTCCTCTCTCTCTCTCTCTCTGTGTAACACGATCTGTCGCAATGGAACTGTATCTTCTGGTTCTGTGGTTCCACTGCTGCCCAACCTGTTGCACATGACAGGAAGCTGCTGCTCTCCTCTGAGCTGCTAGAAGTAATGAATTAAGCAGGCAGCAGAGCCTACCTACTGTAGCTGATTGTGAGGCCCAGCGACTATGTTGTTTACCATGTACAGTTGAAGTCGGAAGTTTATATACACCTTAGCCAAATACATTTAAACTAAGATTTTCACAATTCCTCACATTTAATCCTAGTAAAAATTCCCTGTCTTAGGTCAGTTAGGATCACCACTTTATTTTCAGAATGTGAAATGTCAGAATAATAGCAGAGAGAATGATTTATTTCAGCTTTAATTTCTTTCATCACATTCCCAGTGGGTCAGAAGTTTACATACACTCAGTTAGTATTTGGTAGCATTGCCTTTAAATTGTTTAACTTGGGTCAAACGTTTTGGGTAGCATTCCACAAGCTTACCACGATAAGTTGGGTGAATTTTGGCCCCTTCCTCCTGACAGAGCTGGTGTAACTGAGTCAGGTTTGTTGGCCTCCTTGCTCACACACACTTTTTCAGTTCTGCCCACAAATGTTCTATATGATTGAAGTCAGGGCTTTGTGATGGCCACTCCAATACCTTGACTTTGTTGTCCTTAAGCCATTTTACCACAACTTTGGAAGTATGCTTGGGGTCATTGTCCATTTAGAAGAACCATTTGCGACCAAGCTTTAACTTCCTGACTGATGTCTTGAGATGTTGCTTCAATATATCCACATAATTTTCCTACCTCATGATGCCATCTATTTTGTGAAGTGCACCAGTCCCTCCTGCAGCAAAGCACCCCCACAACATGATGCTGCCACCCCCGTGCTTTACGGTTGGGATGGTGTTCTTTGGCTTGCAAGCCTCCCCCTTTTTCCTCCAAACATAACAATGGTCATTATGGCCAAACAGTTCTATTTTTGTTTCATCAGACCAGAGGACATTTCTCTAAAAAGTACGATCTTTGTCCCCGTGTGCAGTTGCAAACCGGAGTCTGGCTTTTTTTATGGCGGTTTTGGAGCAGTGGCTTCTTCTTTGCTGAGCGGCCTTTCAGGTTATGTTTATATAGGACTTGTTTTACTGTGGATATAAATACTTTTGTACCTGTTTTCTCCAGCATCTTCACAAGGTCCTTTGCCGTTGTTCTTGGAATGATTTTCACTTTTCGCACCAAAGTACCTTAATCTCTAGGAGACAGAACGCGTCTGCTTCCTGAGTGGGATGACGGCTGTGTGGTCCCATGGTGTTTATACTTGTGAACTATTGTTTGTACAGATGAACGTGGTACCTTCAGGCGTTTAGAAATTGCTCCCAAGGATGAACCAGACTTGTGGAGGTCTACAATTTTTCTTCTGAGGTCTTGGCTGATTTCTTTTGATTTTCCCATGATGTCAAGCAAAGAGCCACTGAATTTGGACGTAGGCCTTGAAATACATCCACAGGTACACCTCCAATTGACTCAAATGATGTCAATTAGCCTATCAGAGGCTTCTAAAGCCATGACATAATTTTCTGGAATTTTCCAAGCTGTTTAAAGGCACAGTCAACTTAGTGTATGTAAACTTCTGACCCACTGAAATTGTGATACAGTGAGTTTTAAGTGAAATAATCTGTCTGTAAACAATTGTTGGAAAAATTACTTGTGTCATGTACAAAGTAGAAGTCCTAACCGACTTGCCGAAACTATAGTTTGTTAACAAGACATTTGTTGAGTGGTTGAAAAACGAGTTTTAACGACTCCAACCTAAGTGTATGTAAACTTCCGACTTCAACTGTACATGAATACACATGCATGTGCGTGTGTGTGTGAGAGACAGAGAACAATGACTGGGGGAGGGGAAGAGTGCGAAAGAGAGGGAGAATCACTGTGCACCAGCTGAAAGGGAAATAGTTGATCTGAAGTCCAGCATGTCCTCTCCCCACACTCCCTAATTCCCTGGACAGCAGTACAGCAGACCCTCTGCGTACCAGGTGGGACACACTTACAGCTGTGCACTGAACTGTGGCAGGGTGTTTGAGCCGGGAGTCCTAGAGAGGGGCCTGGTGGTTCTCTGACATGTTAGCTGACTGTGTCTCTCTCCCTTGAGTCTTTTCCCAATGTCCTTGGCCACTGGTCAGTGGCCACTGCAGAACAGTCTCCTCTAGTATGGATAGAGCTCTACCACATTCTGGGCTGCATGAAACTGCCCTCAGGCCCAGGAGTCTATTACCTTACATAGAAAAGATTACATTGTGTTCAAGCAAGGCTTATCCTATGTCATATTTTCGCCTGCTTCTGCTGAGCCTTGCATTATTGTTAGAATGAATAATTATTTACTTTTCCTAGTTGCGTCTCCTTGGCTGACTTGCTTTGTCCTGGACTGATTCACATGACTTAGCCTAACGTATGTGTGTTTTCTCTGAACATGTCTTTGCATATAGGATATGAAATCATTCACTTCTCTATGAAACTCTCAACAGGATGCAGTGATATTACACCAGAGATGTGGTGGAGCAGCCATCTTTGTTTTGTGATTGTGTTGCCTTGGTAACATGTCAGACTGAGCCACTCTCAAATGGCTGATGAAGTTAGAACTCCTGCAATAACTTGTGCCCTGCTACGCTAATTTTCACTCACTGCAGCAAGCAACCCCCCTCTGAACTCCCTGGTGTCAAAAAAGAAACAGTAGCCAGGAACTAAGACCCTAAGGTCAAAGTTTATAAGGCATTTCTAGAACCCTGTGCAGTGCCTAACCCCTCTGTAGAGTACTTCAGTAAGGACCATGTAACACAGCCAACCTCTGGTGTCAGAGTGTTGGACTCTAACCCCGCAAAGGACATTCTGTTGAACTAGACTACTGTGCCGTGTGTTCACAATCCTCTCAATGTTTTGAGTGATCCTCCAGCTGCTCTAAAGGTCTCCTCCAGTCCAGCAGTCACCCTAATATTTTTCACAGCTGCCTTTCCCCTCTCTCTCTCTCTCTCTCTCTCGCTCTCTCTCTCTCTCTCTCTCGCTCTCTCTCTTTCTCTCTCTCTCTTTTTCTCTCTCTCTCAATTCAGTTAAATTCAATTCAAAGGGCTTTATCGGCATGGGAAACACATGTTTACATTGCCAAAGCAGGTGAAATAGATAATAAACAAAAGTGAAATAAACAATCAGAAATTAACAGTAAACATTACACTCACAAAAGTTTCAAAGGAATAGAGACATTTCAAATGTCAAATTATAGCTATGTGCAGTGTTGTAACGTTGGGCAAATAGTTAAAGTCCAAAAGGGAAAGTAAATACACATAAATATGGGTTGTATTTACAATGGTGTTTGTGCTTCATTGGTTGCCCTTTTCTTATGGCAACAGGTCACACATCTTGCTGCTTTGATGGCACACTGTGATATTTCACCTAATAGATATGGGAGTTTATTAGAATTGGATTTGTTTTCAAATTATTTGTGGGTCTGTAATCTAAACTCAGTTTCCACGTAATTGTCTGCCTACAGCGGCCTCTCTCAATAGCAAGGTTAAGCTCACTGTCTGTACATAGTCAAAGCTTTCCTTCATTTTGGGTCAGTCACAGTGGTCAGATATTCTGGTCAGGTATTCTGCCACTGTGTGCACTGTGTGTTCCATTTTGCTCAGTTTCTTGGTTAATAATTTCCAATGTGTCAAGTGATTATGTTTTTGTTTTCTGGTGATATGGTTGGGTCTAATCGTGTTGCTGTCCTGGTGTTCTGTGGGGTCTATTTGTGTTTGCGAACAGAGCCACAGGACCAGCTTGCTTAGGGGACTCTTCAATAGGTTCATCTCTCTGTAGGTGATGGCTTTGTTATGAACGGTTTGGGAATTGCTTCCTTTTATGTTGTTGTAGAATTGAACGCCTCTTTTCTGGATTCTGATAATATAATTAGCGAGTCTCTCACTTTTCATGCTCTGCAGCCGCCCTCTGAACTTTGTGTCTCTGTGATCTTTGCCCTCTAACCTCAGACATCTTTAGTTCAGGGAGAGTAGCTTCTCTCTGTCACATTGACAAATCTCTAGTCCAGCAGAGCAGAACAGATCAGGTGAGAAAAGAGCAGAGTGA
This sequence comes from Salvelinus namaycush, assembly GCF_016432855.1. Classification (NCBI taxonomy): domain Eukaryota; kingdom Metazoa; phylum Chordata; class Actinopteri; order Salmoniformes; family Salmonidae; genus Salvelinus; species Salvelinus namaycush. The sequence goes on from NC_052312.1 coordinate 14,700,508, forward strand.
TGTTTTTCAGTCTCAGCTTCCAAACAACTGCCCAGACAGAGGAAAGCTGAAACACACTGTGCTTTTTCACAATTACACCATGCTGTTAGTGTGTTGTGTTACTCGTCTGGGACTCTGGTCTGTTTTGTACCCGGTCCACAGCCCCCTCTATGATACTCTGTCCCCTCTACAGATCATATTGAGGGGGAGAGATGAAACGCAGTGTGCTTTTTCACAATGACACCACCATGAGAGCTCAGGATTCAGTAGCTAGGAGGACTTTATTGGTCAGTCTTGGGCATCGTCCCAAATGCGTGTCTTTTTGTCGAGGCAAAACTTTTTGTGGAAGGTACTACGCAGCACACAGACCCTCTGGCGCACTCAACGTTGTTGATATATGTTGAGTTTCGCTGTAGGCCTATTTGGCAGGGAAACTGTGAAGCCAGCTGAATAGCCTATTGCCTGTTTCTCTTTTAGTCTTTTATTAAAGAATGTGAAACAAGGTTGTGTCTGTTTGCTGTATTTCATTAAATCATGAATAGCTGTTCTTTATATGGACTAAATAAATGTGTTCATATGGGCAGAATATTATCTATAGGCTATAGCATACCAAATGTCGATCAGTTATGAAAATGAAACATTTAATGTGGAAAAAGGCGAAAATGTGTACGTTTTAATTAACAAATAAAGTCTTTGTCACATGACTATAGAATTGGAAACATAGTGATTTTAGAGACACAAGGTAACAAAAGCCCATGATTAAAGGGTTAGGCTATACTGGGTTCTCACCATCATTATTATTATTCACATCACTACAATTCAATCAAGTCACAATTATCAGCTTTGGTATTGACATCAGTGAGCAGGCTTTCTGAGTCAGGAGAGACACATGGGTAGCCCTACCAACGGAAAACGTCTGAAAACAAAATTGATTCTGAAATTCAGACCACAGAAATCCAATGTTTGTATACTGAACAAAAATATAAACGCAACATGCAACAATTTCAACAGTTTTATTGAGTTACAGTTCATATAAGGAAATCAGTCAATTGAAATAAATAAATGAGGTCCTAATCCATGGATTTCACATGACTGGGCAGGGGCGCAGCCGTAGGTGGGCCTGGGAGGGCATATGCCCACCCAATTGGGAGCCAGGCCCAGCCAATCAGAATGAGATTTACCCCACAAAGGGGCTTTATTACAGACACCTGTGTAATGATCATGCTGTTTAATCAGCTTCTTGATATGCTTTTGAACGGGGTATGGTAGTAGGTGCCAGGCGCACCGATTTGAGTGTGTCAAGAACTGCAACGCTGCTGGGTTTTTCACACTCAACAGTTTCCTGTGTGTATCAAGAATGGTCCACTACCCAAAGGACATCACGCCAAATTGACACAACTGTGTCAACATGGGCCAGTATCCCTGTGGAACGCTTTCGACACCTTGCAGAGTCCACGCCCCGATGAATTTGGGCTGTTCTTTTGGCAAAAGGGGGTACAACTCAATATTAGGAAGGTGTTCTTAATGTTTTGTACACTCAGGCTTACTTTAGCTTACTGCTTACAAAAGAGCTAACAAATATTGTCACAATAAACAACATAGTGCTTTAAGAAAGACATGGCAAATACATATGGGAAATAAATAGCATAAATGACAAAGCAAAATGTATTCCAACGCATCCCCCTGTTTGTGAAGGGGTGGGTGAGGGTGTGTGCCTTTGTGTTTATGTGTCTGTCTGCATTTGCATTGTCTTTTCTTGTTAGCACTGATTTAGCTGATGGCTGCTTCATTGAACAAAGGTTTTTACTTGCAGTGACTGTAATTGGCTTACCTTCCTGCACTCATTGTAAGTTGCTCTGGATAAGAGCGTCTGCTAAATGACCGAAATGTAATGTAAATGTAATGTAAATGTGTGGTAGCTTGTCTGTGCGTCTCTTGGTAACTTGACTGTCTATGTTTCTCTACAGGAGCAGCCTAAGATCATTGAGCCGTTGGACTATGAGAACGTGGTGTTTCAGAGGAAAGCCCAGATCCACAGTGACCCTCACAGAGACCTGCTGCAGTGTCCTGTCGACGACATCTCGGTACACACACACACACACACACACACAGGAGACATTTGTTTAGTTTGTTCAAATTCAATGTTTTATTTGAGGATATTTATAAAAGTGACATACTCTTTCAAATATGCTCCTAGAAACACTGGATAACCAGGCCCACATTTTGTAGGGTAGCTAGCGACAGCATTGCGACATATATCCCCACAGTAGCATATCATATGAATACCAGAAAATACTGCAGGAACAGTGGTTTATTTTATACCAAGATCAGCAAATTCTGTGAGAATTGACTCAGGGAGGGCGTTCATATAGATTTCTGTTTCTACAAATAAGTGTCTTTTCCCATTATCCACCAGTTCACAGCCTTGTTCTCCCCTGCAAGGAGGGACATATTTATTAGTTAAAACCAAGCAACCCAGCCAGTCCAGTTTAACTCAGTCACTGACAGATTATTGGGACTCTTTCAAATACACATTATTCAAACACACGTGGTTCTGATCAGGAGACACAAAGCAGTAAAAGCCTAAACGACTGTTCACCCTCATCTCTTTCCAAACCCCCCCCCCTCCTTCTCTGTGTAGGAGTCTCAGATCTCTCGTCAGAGGAGGACCGTGGTTCCCTCCGTGCCCCAGAATGCAGAGAGGGACGCCAAGAGCCTGTTTGCCAAAGAGGTTCTCATTCAGTCAACACTAGTACACAACAAATAAATGCCTGTAGACAAAACTTGGCAAGCCTATATCGTAATAGCAATCAATAGGAACTTCGATGCCTGACCAGAAACAAACTACTGGTTGGTCCCAATAGAGAGATGTTGACCAGTTAATATTCCCAGTTAAGAAGTTTTAGGTTGTAGTTATTATAGGAATTATAGGACTATTTCTCTCTATACCATTTGTATTTCATATATCTTTGACTATTGGACGTTCTTATACGCACTATAGTATTGCCAGCCTAATCTCGGGAGTTGATAGGCTTGAAGTCATAAAGTGAAGAGCTGCTAGAAAGTGCTGTTTTGAATGAATGCTTGTAAGCCTGCTGCTGCCTACCACCGCTCAGTCAGACTGCTCTATCAAATATCAAATTAAAGACTTAATTATAATATAATAAACACACAGAAATATGAGCCTTAGGTCATTAATATGGTCAATTCCGGAAACTATCATTTAGAAAACAAAACTTTTATTCTTTCAGTGAAATACGGAACCGTTCCCTATTTCATTGAACGGGTGGTATCCCTAAGTCTAAATATTGCTGTAACATTGCACAACCTTCAATGTTATGTCATAATTATGTAAAATTCAGGCAAATTAATTATGGTCTTTGTTAGTAAGAAATGGTCTTCACACAGTTCGCAACGAGCCAGGAGGCCCAAACTGCTGCATATACCCTGACTCTGCATGCACAGAACGCAAGAGAAGTGACACAATTTCCCTAGTTTGTCAGGACCCGGTTACGAACTCAGGTCTCCGGTGAGAGAAACAGTCACTTAGCAAACTGAGCCACTAATAGTTGGCAGAACCCAGAAGATGAGGCAGACACAGCAGTACTTGAGACGGAAAGTACTTCAGGCAAAAATATAAATCCACAACGTCAAAAGTAATTCCAAGAGAAAAAAGGTATATCCTCCAAGTCACAAGGTAAATCCACAAAAGTGGTAAGTACAGCAGGGAAAAAACCTCAAAAGAAAAATCTAAATAAATAAATGAGAACAAAAACAGAGTACCTCAAGAGAATCCAACTGGAGTAACAAAAGTTCACAGCATGGCTGGGGCTGGGTGCTAACATTCAAACAAAGAGCAAAGAACTGAGGAAAACTAAGGGTTTAAATACATACAAGGGAAACGAGGCACAGGTGCAAATAATAACTGGAAATAAGGGAAAACAAAAGGGTCAAAAAAGCCCAATGGGGGCATCTAGTGACCAAAACCGGAACAATCCTGGCCAAATCTTGACATAGTTCAAATAAATTAATGTTAGCAGGCAATATTAACTAAATATGCGGGTGTAAAAAAAAAAATTGTGTATTGATTTTAAGAAAAGCATTGATGTTTATGGTTAGGTACACATTGGTGCAATGACAGTGCTTTTTTCACGAATGCGCTTGTTAAATCATCACCCGTTTGGCGAAGTAGGCTGTGATTCGATGATAAATTAACATGCATCGCATTGATTATATGCAACGCAGGACAAGCTAGATAAACTAGTAATATCATCAACCATGTGTAGTTAACTAGTGATTATGTTAAGATTGATTGTTTTTTATAAGATAAGTTTAATGCTAGCTAGGAACTTACCCTGGCTCATTGCTGCACTCGCGTAACAAGTGGTCAGCCTGCCACGCAGTCTCCACGTGGAGTGCAATATAATTGTCCATAATTGGCATCCAAAAATGCCAATTACAGATTTTTATGAAAATTTGAAATCGGCCTTAATTAATCGGCCATGCCGGTCGACCTCTAAACTTGACATACAATGACACTTTTCTGGTATGGTGTGAACTGTGAACTCTTTATTACCCTGGTCCCCTGGTGTTGTAATGTTACTAATTGAGCTCTAATGTTGACCTGTTTGGCAGTGCATCAAGACTTACAACACGGACTGGCATGTCATCAACTACAAATATGAAGCGTACTCGGGAGATTTCCGCATGCTCCCAACGTAAGTCTAGAATAGAAAAGCTATTGACACACGCATGCTTCCAAGGTGCTATAAATCTGGAAAAGAAAAGCCATTGATAGAAAGAAACAGCATAGAAATTACCAGATTGTAGATAGGAAGCAAGGCGTAGATGTATTGACGATATAGACTAGCTGTTGATCCATTGAGGATTTATACTAGCTGTTGTTCCTTTAAGGATTTAGACTAGCTGTTGATCCATTGAGGTTATAGCCTAGCTGTTGATCCATTGAGGATATAGCCTAGCTGTTGATCCATTGAGGATATAGCCTAGCTGTTGATCCGTTGAGTATTTAGACTAGCTATTGATCCATTGAGGATATAGCCTAGCTGTTGATCCGTTGAGGATATAGACTAGCTGTTGATCCATTGAGGATATAGCCTAGCTGTTGATCCATTGAGGATATAGCCTAGCTGTTGATCCGTTGAGGATTTAGACTAGCTATTGATCCATTAAGGATTTAGACTAGCTATTGATCCATTGAGGATATAGCCTAGCTGTTGATCCATTGAGGATATAGCCTAGCTGTTGATCCATTGAGGATTTAGACTAGCTGTTGATCCATTGAGGTTATAGCCTAGCTTTTGATCCATTGAGGTTATAGCCTAGCTGTTGATCCATTGAGGTTTTAGCCTAGCTTTTGATCCAATGAGGATACAGCTTAGCTTTTGATCCATTGAGGATATAGCCTAGCTGTTGATCCATTGAGGATATAGCCTAGCTGTTGATCCATTGAGGATATAGCCTAGCTGTAGATCCATTGAGGATATAGCCTAGCTGTAGATCCATTGAGGATATAGCCTAGCTGTTGATCCATTGAGGATATAGCCTAGCTTTTGATCCATTGAGGATTTAGACTAGCTGTTGATCCATTGAGGATTTAGACTAGCTTTTGATACTGTACAAAGACACACTCTTGAAATGACCAGAACCAAGATACAGTAGAAAGGAGTTGATGTATTGAGTATATAGTTCTGGGTTGCTGACACACAACAACCCTCTCTCCCACACAACAACCCTCTCTCCCACACAATAACCCTCCCTCTCACACAACAACCTTCTCTCTCACACAATAACCCTCCCTCTCACACAACAACCTTCTCTCTCACACAACAACCCTCTCTCTCACACAATAACCCTCCCTCTCACACAACAACCCTCTCTCTCACACAACAACCCTCCCTCTCACACAACAACCCTCTCTCTCACACAACAACCCTCTCTCTCACACAACAACCCTCTCTCTCACACAACAGCCCTCTCTCTCACACAACAACCCTCTCTCTCACACAACAACCCTCTCTCTCACACAACAGCCCTCTCTCTCACACAACAACCCTCTCTCTCACACAACAACCTTCTCTCTCACACAACAACCCTCTCTCTCTCACAACAACCCTCTCTCTCACACAACAACCCTCTCTCTCACACAACAACCCTCTCTCCCACACAACAACCCTCTCTCTCACACAACAACCCTCTCTCTCACACAACAACCTTCTCTCTCACACAATAACCCTCCCTCTCACACAACAACCTTCTCTCTCACACAACAACCCTCTCTCTCACACAACAACCCTCCCTCTCACACAACAACCCTCTCTCTCACACAATAACCCTCCCTCTCACACAACAACCCTCTCTCTCACACAACAACCCTCTCTCTCACACAACAACCCTCTCTCTCACACAACAACCCTCTCTCCCACACAACAACCCTCTCTCTCTCACAACAACCCTCTCTCTCACACAACAACCCTCTCTCTCTCACAACAACCCTCTCTCTCACACAACAACCCTCTCTCTCACACAACAACCCTCTCTCTCACACAACAACCCTCTCTCCCACACAACAACCCTCTCTCTCACACAACAACCCTCTCTCTCACACAACAACCTTCTCTCTCACACAACAACCCTCTCTCTCACACAACAACCCTCTCTCTCACACGACATGTGTTTTCACAGTAAAGGCCTGAAGATGGACAAGCTGCCGGCTCACGTGTTTGAGATCGATGAAGACGCTAAAGATGAGGTGAGTGGAATGTTAGGCCTGGGGGTGATGGACCAGTCTGTGTGTGTGTATGTGTGTGTGCGCGCCTACGTACATGTGTGCGAGAGAGAGAGACATTGATTATCAGACGATGGTGAGTGGTCTGGTATGCTCAAGGGTCTTTTGTGTGGCCAGTTCACTCACGTCCTCTAGGTCTTGTTGGCTTGGTGGTGGTCATGTTTAAAATACCCTTTTGACTTTGAGCATAACATCAACACATTGCTGCATCCCCCCCAAAGCGTTTTAGAAAAGATGCTAACAATACAATACAATGCATCAAATAACAGTAATTCAACAGAGATACCGTAGCTTACATCCAGAAATCCTAACCGCCACTGTGCCACTATGATGTGGTTTTGTGGCGGGAGAGCATTTGCAGCTGTACTCAGTAGGGTCTACAGCCACAGCCTGTTTCCAGATGTGTTTGTGCTATCTTGCCTACGCCTATGGTCATTGTCACATTAGGAGTAGGCAAGACAGCACAAACAGATCTGGGACCAGGCTACTGCAGCCAGCCAGTACAGCCAGTAGCTCGCTCGCCTAATGAGCCTAAGTCCTCCTCAATCCTCTTTAGCAGTGAAACCAGAGCTGTACTTTTCTAAAAATAGTTCTCATCGACCCCTCATTGGCCTGGCCGGATGTGGATAAACTTAACATTAAAAGGGTTGTAATTGAACGATTGAAGGAAAATAAACAGCTGCCAGACATATTGCTGAGAGCACAGAGCAGACAGCAGAGGCTATCACTGAATCACTCCAGGGCTGCGGCTACAATGGAACCCTATTCCCTATATAGTGCACTACCTTTGACCAGAGCCCTATGGGTCCTGGGCCCAAATGTAGTGCACTATACAGGGAAATAGGCTGCCATTTTAAATACAGCAAAGTACTAAAGAGAGAGGGAGAAATAGAGCAGAGCAGAGGCCATCTATCAATCCAGGCAGCACAAAAAGATGCTGGCTAATGTTACATGACTTACAATGTCCTTTATTGCTACACCCTAGACATCTTGTCTCAGAGGGAGAGAGCAGTAATAGTGTATTAAATCAAATAGTTTTGGCACATGCGCCGAATACAACAGGTGTAGACCTTACAGTGAAAGCCCTTAACCAACAATGCAGTTTTAAGAAAAATAAGGGTTAAGAAAGTATTTACTCAAATAAACTGAAGTAAAAAAAAATTTAAATTAAAAATTTAAATACAAAAATTAAAATAAAGAAGAAAAATAGAAAAATAACAAATAATTACGGAGCAACAATAAAATAACAATAGCGAGGCTATATACAGGGGGTACCGCTACAGAGTCAATGTGCGGGGGCACCGGTTAGTTGAGGTAATTGAGGTCATATGTACATATAGGTAGATGTAAACTGACTATGCATGGATAATAAACAGAGAGTAGCAGCAGCATACAAATGTGTGTGGGCGGCAATCAAATAGTCCGGGTAGCCATTTCATTAGCTGTTCAGGAGTCTTATGGCTTGGGTGTAGAAGCTGTTAAGAAGCCTTTTGGTCCAAGACTTGGTGCTCCGGTACTGCGTGCCGTGCGGTAGCAGAGAGAACAGTCTATGACTAGGGTGGCTGGAGTCTTTGGCAATTTTTAGGGCCTTCCTCTGACACCGCCTGGTACAGAGGTCATGGATGGCAGGAAGCTTGGCCCCATTGATGTACTGGGCCGTACGAACTTCACTCTGTAGTGCTTTGCGGTTAGAGGCCGAGCAGTTCCAACGTACCAGGCGGTGATGTAGCCAGTCAGGATGCTCTCGATGCTGCAGCTGTAGAACTTTGTGAGGATCTGAGGACCCATGCCAAATGTTTTCAGTCTCCTGAGGGGGAATAGGTGTTGTCATGCCCTCTTCACAACTGCCTTGGTGTGTTTGGACCATGATAGTTTGTTGGAGATGTGAACACCAAGGAACTTGAAGCTCTCAACCTGCTCCACTACAGCCCCGTTGATGAGAATGGGGGTATGCTCGGTCCTCCTTTTTCTGTAGACCACAATCATCTCCTTTGTCTTGATCACGTTGAGGGAGAGGTTGTTATCCTTGCACCACACTGCCATGTCTCTGAGCTCCTCCCTATAGGCTGTCTCATTGTTGTCGGTGATCAGGCCTGCCACGTTGTGTCGTCGGCAAACTTAATGATGGTGTTGGAGTCGTGCTCGGCCATGCAATCATGGGTGAACAGGGTGTACAGGAGGGGGCTGAGCACACACCCCTGAGGGGCCCCTGTGTTGAGGATCAGCGTGGCAGATGTGTTGTTACCTACCCTTACTACCTGGGGGCGGCCCGTCAGGAAGTTCAGGATCCAGCTGCAGAGGGAGGTCTTTAGTCCCACGGTCCTTAGCTTAGTGATGAGCTTTGACGGCACTATGGTGTTGAACACTGAGCTGTAGTCAATGAATAGCATTCTCACATAGGTGTTATTTTTGTCCAGGTGGGAAAGGGCAGTGTGGAGTGCAACAGAGATTGCGTCATATGTGGATCTGTTGGGGGCGGTATGCAAATTGGAGTGGGTCTAGGGTTTCTGGGATAATGGTGTTGATGTTAGCCACTTCATGGCTACAGACGTGAGTGCTACAGGTCGGTAGTCATTTAGGCAGGTTACCTTGGTGTTCTTGGGCACATGGACTATGGTTGTCTGCTTGAAACATGTTGGTATTACAGACTCGGTCAGGGACAGGTTGAAAATGTCAGTGAAGACACTTGCCAGTTGGTCAGCGCATGCTCAGAGTACACATCCTGGTAATCCGTCTGGCCCTGCGGCCTTGTAAATGTTGACCTGTTTAAGGGTCTTACGCACGTCGGTTACGGAGAGGGTGATCACATAGTCATCCGGATAGCTGATGATCTCATGCATGTTTCAGTGTTGCTTGCCTCGAACCGAGCATATAAGGTATTTAGCTCGTCTGGTAGGCTCATGTCCCTGGGCAGCTCGCGGCTGTGCTTCCCTTTGTGGTCCGTAGTAGTTTGCAAGCCCTGCCACATCCCGACAAGCAGAGCCGGTGTAGTCCTGTATTGACGCTTTGCCTGTTTGATGTTTCGTCAGAGGGCATAGCAGGATTTCTTATAAGTGTCAGGGTTAGAGTCCCGCTCCTTGAAAGAGCCAGCCCTACCCTTTAGCTAAGTGCAGATGTTGCCTGTAATCCATTGCTTCTGGTTGGAGTATGTACGTACAGTCACTGTGGGGACAACGTCATCGATGCACTTATTGATGAACCCAGTGACTGATGTGATGTACTCCTCAATGTCATCAGTAGAATCCCAGAACATATTCCAGTCTGTGCTAGCAAAACAGTCCTGAAGCTTAGCATCTGCGTCATCTGACCACTTCCTTATTGAGCAAGTCACTGGTAATTCCTGCTTTTTGTTTTGTTTGTCAGCAGGAATCAGGATACTGTAGCTCTATATGTAGCCTACTCCTTTTATCCCAGCCTACTTTTATAACCACTGGAGAGAGAGAGAGAGCGAGAGAGAGAGAGAGCGAGATATATATATATATATATATATATATATATATATATATATATATATATATATATTGAGGGTGGGAGGGAGGGAAACAGAGCAATGGAGAGAGAGAGGAGAGGAGTGACCATAAGAATTAATCAATGATAATGCAATCAGGGAGATTGGTGAGGAATCCCACATGAAAAATACTATAGTATACTATGGTATAAATACTATATTATTCATTGTAGTTTTTTTGCGGACTTCAGAGTATTCACTGTAGTATTTTTTCGGACTGTAGTCCTCAAAAACATTACAGTGAATACTGTAGTGTTGTGGATATGACTGTAATTTACTATAGGATAAATCCCATAGTAATTGTTTTCGTAGTATATACTATAGTAATTACTGTAGTGTTTTTGCAGACTGTAGTATACAGTAGTATTTACTGTAGTGTTTTTGCGGACATTACTGTAACGGCTGTCTTCCTCTTCTTCTGAGTAGTTGGAAGGATCGGAGGACCGATGCGCAGCGTGGTACGTGTTCATGCTCTTTAATAAAACAATCGAACACTGAAACAAAACAATAAACGACACGTGAAATAACTAACCGATACAACAGTTCCGTGTGGAACACACAGACACAGAAAATAAACACCCACCCAACACAGGTGGAAAAAGGCTACCTAAGTATAATTCTCAATCAGAGACAACTAACGACACCTGCCTCTGATTGAGAATCATACCAGGCCAAACGAAAAAACCAACATAGAAAAACGAACATAGATAACCCACCCAACTCACGCCCTGACCATACTAAAACAAAGAAATAACAAAAGAACTAAGGTCAGAACGTGACAATTACTGTAGTTTTATTATCTTTGATATAACAGTAGGGGTTTCTCCTGGAGGAAACCTACTTGCAGACTATTGTGTTTGTGGAGACATTATTGTAGTAATTACTGTAGTGTTTTTGCAGCCTGTAGGATACTGCAGTATTTACTATAGTATTCTACTGTATACTACAACATTTTATAGTAAGAATTACACATGGCAGAGGGATACTACAGTGTGTAGTATAGTATACTACAGTTTACTACATAATTATATAGTAAGTACACGAGTATTCTAGAGTAAACTGGATAATTATTTCATGTGGGATTGATAGAGTAGAGGGGTGGATAGAGGAATGAAGGGGGTTCTCAGAGCACCACTCAGAGCAAGGGAAGAGTGGGAGTGATGTGGGAGGACAGAGGAGAGAGCTCAGCCAATTGGATTACATGACAGAACTAGAGAGAGGCGTACTTATGATCGGACGAGCGCAAAGGATAGTGCCACTTCTCAATTTGTTAACTGAGCTGGATGTGTGTGTGTGTGTGTGTGTGTGTGTGTGTGTGTGTGTGTGTGTGTGTGTGTGTGTGTGTGTGTGTGTGTGTGTGTGTGTGTGTGTGTGTGTGTGTGTGTGTGTCTGTGTGTGTGTGTGTGTGTGTGTGTGTGTGTGTGTGTGTCTGTGTGTGTGTGTGTGTGTGTGATAGCTACAGCATGGCATTTCGCTGTATGCATGTGGTTTCTCTGTATATCCCAACAGCAGTAAGAGGATTAGGTATTGGATTGGGATACATATTTACTGTGTTTGTAAGTGTCTGTCCTTTGAGTGGCAATGTCCTTGTTATGGATATTAATGTTGGGATAAATGGTCTCATGGAGATTTTCACTGCAAATTAGTTGAGTTGGTGAAGTGATGGTTGTGGTTAAATGGGTTAAATGACTCCGACCCATTCATGGGAATCAGAGAAATTCTCTCCATACCTTTCTTTATGAATTATGTATGTCTCTGCACATTGTGTGTGTGTGTGTGTGTGTGTGTTAGACTCAGTGACAAAAGTTATTTTGTTGGGGAATGTGTGGCTATTATTTCTGTTTGTGTGATTGCGTGGGTGTGTGTTTGTGTATCTGTGCAAACATGTATCTGTGTGTTTGTCTGTGGGTGTGTTGTCTCTGGGAGTGTGTGATGTGTGTGTATTAGCCTATTGATTGTATATCCATACACATTATCAATCCTAACTCTCCTTCGTGTGTGTGTGTGTGTGTGTGTGTGTGTGTGTGTGTGTGTGTGTGTGTGTGTGTGTGTGTGTGTGTGTGTGTGTGTGTGTGTGTGTGTGTGTGTGTGTGTGTGTGTGTGTGTGTGTGTGTGTCACCAGGACTCGTCATCTCTGTGCTCTCAGAGAGGGGGTATCATGAAGCAGGGCTGGCTGCAGAAAGCCAACATCAACAGCAGCCTGTCTGTCTCCATGAGGGTGAGTCAGAACAGCTCACCCACCATCCTTGTCTACTGACTATACAGTGCATTCGGAAAGTACTCAGACCCCTTGACCTTTTCCCCAAAAATGTACGTTACAGTCTTATTCGTAAATTTATTTGAAAAAACAATTCTCATCCATCTACATACAATACCACATAATGACAAAGGGAAAACAGGTTTTTGAAATGTTTGCACATTTATTAAAAATTAAAAACAAAAACACCTTATTTATGTAAGTATTCCAACCCTTTGTTATGAGACTTGAAATTGAGCTCAGGTGCATCCTGTTTCCATTGATCATCCTTGAGATGTTTCTACAACTTGATTGGAGTCCACCTGTGGTAAATTAAATTGATTGGATATTTGTGTTTTTTTTGTTTTTTTAACCTTATTTAACCTATACAGGTTTTTGTCATTGAGATAAAATCTATTTTTCAAGAGAGACCTGGTGCAACAGCAGCAGGGAGAACAAAGTTTCAGACGAAACAACTTATATACTCTAACACAATATTGAACAAAACTATAGACACACATACAGTACAAGAATTACATATTACGTAAAGAAACACAAATGTCATAACTAAATGATTTGGAAAGGCACACACCTGTCTATATAAAGGTCCCACAGTTGACAGTGCATGTCAGAGCAAAAACCAAGCCATGAGGTCGGAGGAATTGTCCGTAGAGCTCAAAGACAGTGTCCGGGCACAGATCTGGGGAAGGGTACCAAAACATTTCTGCAGCATTGAAGGTCCCCAAGAACAAAGTGGCCTCCATCATTCTTAAATTAAAGACGTTTGGAACCACCCAGACTTTCTAGAGCTGGCCGCCCAGCCAAACTGAGCAATCGGGGGAGAAGGGCCTTAGTCAGGTAGGTGACCAAGAACCTGATGGTCACTCTGACAGTTCCTCTGTGGAGATGGGAGAACCTTCCAGAAGGACAATCATCTCTGCAGCACTCCACCAATCAGGCCTTTATGGTAGAGTGGCCGGAAGACGGAAGCCACTTCTCAGTAAAAGGCACATGACAGCCCGCTTGGAGTTTGCCAAAAGGCACCTAAAGGACTCTCAGACCATGAGAAACAAGATTCTCTGGTCTGATGAAACCAAGACTGAACTCTTTGGCACCATATCCCTACGGTGAAGCATGGTGATGGCAGCATCATGCTGTGGGGATGTTTTTCAGCGGCAGGGACTGGGAGACTAGTCAGGATCAAGGGAAAGATGAACAGAGCAAAGATCAGAGAGATCCTTGATGAAAACCTTCTCCAGAGTGATCAGGACCTCAGACTGGGGAGAAGGTTCACCTTCCAACAGGAAAACGACCCTAAGGACACAGCCAAGACAACGCAGGAGTGGCTTCGGGACAAGTCTCTGAATGTCCTTGAGTGGCCCAGCCAGAGCCCGGACTTGAACCCGATTGAACATCTCTGGAGAGACCTGAAAATAGCTGTGCACTGACGCTCCCCATCCAACCTGACAGAGCTTGAGAGGATTTGCAGAGAGGGATGGGAGAAACACCCCTAATACAGGTGTGCCAAGCTTGTGGCGTCATACCCAAGAAGACTCAAGGCTGTAATCGCTGCCAAAAATGGTTCAAAGGGTATGAATACTTATGTAAATATGATATATTTTACTTGCAAAAATTTCTAAAAACCTGTCTTACTTTGACATTATGGGGTATGAGTAAAAAAAAAAAAAAAAAAATACATCAATTTTAGAATAAGGCTGTAACGAAATAAAATGTGGGAAAAGTCATGGGGTCTGAAGAAATTACGTAGATCATGTACCACTAAAGCACTGTGAAGGCTTTTGTTCAGCACTAACATACCTGATTAGGGCCCTATAAAATCAGTTATATATAAATATTCAATTTTTCCCATTTTGTTTTGCCAGGTTTCAGTTTTTGCTCTCAAAATCTTTTTTTTAATTTTTATTAAAAACAACACAATTGGATGTTCTAAGTACACAATGCTTAAACCACATCAGGAGACCACTTGAGGACTTGGAAAAATCGAGTACATTTTTATTTTGGGGTGTACATAACCTTTAATTCAGGTGTGCACCAGCAAGAGACGTGTTTGCTTAGCTCTGTTTCTGATTGTAGAGTTTGCTAATCACAAATCACCAAATAATCATAATATCATTATGCAGGTAGGCTACTTTGTCGTTAACATTTGTGTTTTTGGGGAAAGCCTTTCCATCTACCATAAGACGGTTATCATTAGCATCATCGCTAAAGGCTACACAAAGTGGTAGACAAACAAACACGCACACATGGACAGGGCCATTCCCGTTGCCTCTTCAGAAATAAAGGAAAATAAGAATCAGTGATGCATTTTGTTCATGTCTTATGATAATCCGGAGCCGTTTTACAATAATCCTGATCTAATTAATTTTCGAATAAATGAAATGCATTTTTAAATATTGTTCAATTCCGTTATAATGTCTGGATTCCGTGATTCCGTCCGCGTTCTCCGCATCGCGGATTTTATAGGGCCCTACCTGACTCAGCTAATCAAAAAAGGTATCTACAACTGTGTTTGAGTTCCACAACAATACATTTGATCACCAGCCGTATCTACCTTTGTACCCACACATCCACTAGACTGTACAGCAGATGGACACTATTAGAAATAAAAGCGGCGTGGCTATTGGATGATTTTGAATTGAAACCCTTCTTCTGATTATCAGGTGTTTAAGAGGAGGTATTTCTACCTGTCCCAGCTGCCAGACGGCTCCTACATCCTCAACTCCTACAAGGATGAGAAGAACTGCAAGGACACCAAAGGATCCATCTACCTGGACTCCTGTATAGACGTCATTCAGGTGACCTGGGCCCTTATTCACAAAGAGTCTCTGAGTAGGAGTGCTGATCTAGGATCAGTCTGGTCTTTTAGATTACAATTCCTTAGATTACATGGACGGGGGAACTGATCTTAGATCAGCTACTTTGAGATGCTCATTGAATACGGTCCCTTATTTCACCTTGACTTGGAAATCATTGACGTCGTATGGTTGTTGTGAATAATACAGTACAGTATATCTTTGTATATGGTTAATGTTTGTTCCTAATGTGTCCCGGGAATAGATTGACCATTTCCTTACAGAGGCACACCATCCGCTCTGGGCTTTATGGAGAGAGACAAATCTAAATATATTGTCTTGTCTGTCCTAGACGGTAGACTTTCCTCCTGCCAGCCATGGAGGGAAGTCTGTGATAATCAAATAAATCATTCTATGCTAATACAATTAATAGGTAATACATCTCTGGACTCTAAAAAGGCAGAAATGGCAGCAGCACACTCAGAATTAGGCTTTTAACACAACAGCCCACTGGGAAAAAACTGGTTGAATCATCGTTGTTTCCACGTCATTTCAACAAAGAATTCAATGTGATGATGTTGGATCGACTTGGAAAACTGATTGGATTTGCAAAAGTCATCAACGTTAGGGAATTTAGTCTTTTTTTCACCCAACTTTTAACCAAATCCAATATGGTGACATTTTTTGTTGAATTCACGTTAGTTGACAACTTCCAATTGTAAACCAAACTACACGTTGAAATGACATCTGTGTCCAGTGGGATTAGTTGCTAATAAAGATTTAGGCCTAAATCGGTACCTAGCAGCATTTTAACCAAAGACTGTTATACTAGCTGTCTAGTCTGTGTTTTATAAATGTGCAATAAGCATAAAACACAATATAGGGAATTGGCAACTCGTTCTCATTCTGAGAAATAAGGTATTGATTGAACAAAGTGGACAGGCTAGCATGCTGTTCAAACAGTTGGAGACAGACAGAAGGGTGTGTTCATAACAATTCTACTGTTCTGCCTCGTTATCTAGCTAGCAATTAGATCCAAGTTGGCTAAACTTGAAATGTAAATATTAGCTGTCCACTCACTAGCACGTTTGAGCATTGAGCCGAGTGTTATTAGGTGATATGCTGATCCAACCAGACTTGTTCTCTTTCTCTCCTCCCCAGCGCCCTAAGATGCGCTGTAACAGCTTTGAACTTTGAGCCACAATGTTTAAATGACTCCAACCAAAAGTCTATATGTTCACCCCAGGTGCCCTGAGATTGGTTGGAACTGCTTTAAGATGATGTTACTAAATGACCAACCAACCCTCTGTTCCCCCCCCCCCCCCCCCCCCCTCCAGTGTCCTAAGATGCGCCGTAACGGCTTTGAGCTGAAGATGCAGGAGCGCTACAGCCACCTCCTGTCTGCGGACAGCGAGGCGGAGATGGAGGAGTGGGTGGTCACCCTGAAACAGGCCCTGCAGAGCAGCACTGAGGGAGGAGACAGGAGGAACGGAGGAGACAGCCTAGACTGTGCCCTGGGTGAGGATGGACTGGACACACACACACACACTGTATGCCGTACTCTCCTAGACCTACAGTTCTTACAATTTTTTTAAATCACTTTGGCACTAATTTCAGAACCTTGTGGTCATTTTTCAAAACTCTAGACGCACAACTCAAAACGGTCATCACTTGTAACACAGGCTGTCCAATGTTCCAAACATTGCATTGTGCATTCATATCTTTAAAGAAACATTGGTTCAAATAACTCATTTATCATGAAATACCATAGGAACATTAATTTAGGTCACCCACACACAAGATACTGTGTGGTTGTTCGTACAATCATTAAATATTGTAGTACAAAATTGTTTCATGATGGTACTACACGTAAATATATCACTGTAAAAGGACCAGTAGAGAGAATACTACAGACACAGTGGAATCATTGAACATGTTGATGAAATACAATAAAATCACAACATAGGTTTCTTTGAATCAAAGCAAAAATAATTAGCTACAAAAAAGAAAAAAACTACAGTAAAAGGTCAACGGCAGTGTTCCTCACCTGGCTTACTGTAAAAAGCAAAACAACGGATTGATTACTGTACTTCTATATTTCCATCAACCCTGTCTTGTGGATTTGGCCACAGGTTCTCAGCCACATCGCAATGGATGTTTTCATGAGCCAAACATCTTGGGAAGAATCTTCGGGCATGGCGAATCATTGCATGCGTCATCCATAGCCTGGAGAAGGGTGGCTTGTTCGTGAAGGCGCCTATCATATTCCTTCCACCTCCATGTGGAGAAAAAATCCTCAATCGTGTTAAGGAAAGGAGATTATGGGGGTAAGTACAGGGTGGAAAATTGTGGATGGGCCTGAAACCATGCTTGCACCATTTGAGCATGGTGGAACCTGACATTATCCCACACGCCATCAGCTCTACAGACCTGATTTAGCTCATCAAGGAAGGTTACAAGGAGAGCTGCATTATATGATCCAATACGAGGTCTGCGTCCCACCACACCATCTTCCAATATAGCCGCACACATGGTGATGTTGTCCAGGTGCTTGGATGGTTGCCCGTTGGCCAATGAAATTCCGACCTCTCCTCCTTGTTTTGGCCAGGTTGAAGCCTGCCTCATCCAAAAAGAGGAATTGTGATGGTTTTCATCAGCATCCAGCTCCATCACCTTCTAAAAAGACGTTTTGGAAAGAGAATTACTGATTACAATGAATTATAATTTTGGGGGAATTTTTCACAACAGCCATCGTGAAACTGAACATACCTGAACATACTCAGTCCTCAGTTGCTTCGCTCTGTCTGCATTTCTTTCTAAAGGCACATGGTATAGCTGTTTTAGAGACCCCTGGTGCCTTATCAGCATGCGTGCAATAGCCGGCAAACTTATGGCTTCCACATTGTTGAACATGTCGTCATTGTCCAAGATGTGCTGCCGAATTTCTGTAAGGCAAATATCATTCCTGGCCCGATCCAAATTGACCACACCCCGCTCTTGTCGGTCTGTCAGAATTTTGCCTCTGCCTCCCATATTTAGCCTATTCTCAATTCTGCAGGGAAAATTACAGTAAGAACACATTTAGTCACATCACCTACTCTGTGGTACACGTTGGCATGCAATATACAGTGGTTGCCCCACTAAAAGTTTTGCGATTATGCTGCGGTACTTAGAGGTAATTTAGTACGGTACCCTGCCTCACTACTTCATTGCGCCAGACCAGCACAAGGGGGAGTTAGAGCACTGATTATGCTTTTGGGTACTACCATGTCTCTAGCTGACAATGAATGGGCGACATAAACCTAAATAGAAACTGATAATTGTGCACGACTTCAGTATTACTTACTAAAACTGTTGTTACACTAAGGTTTTTATTACTTATTTTGTTAGGATTATTTTGTAATGTAGCCCACTCCCGACCGGTCCTGTTGTACAGCGCTTGAGTGGTGCAACAGTCTTAAGACACTGCATAGGAGTGCAAGCTGTGTTGCTACAGATGCTGGTTCAATACCCGTGCCGGGCTATTGGCTGGGCGACCCATGAGATGACTAGGTTTTTGGTTTCTCTCCCTCTAAAAACAGAAATAAATGATTCTAAATAACAAACTGGCTTTATTTACAAATTAGTAACAATGTCTCACCCCATGTTCAAGAATGGCCTTTTTCTTGCTCATTTGACGTTATTTGAAAACAAAATTATCTCCAAAATATTGTTATTTTTTTTTAAACAAAGCGATTATTTTTATTATTCTTATTATTTTAGAATCATTATTATTAATTTAGATATTCTCACCCCACTGGGTAGCACAGAGCAACCCTTTAAGGGCCATTGCACTAATAATGGCGCTGACTAGGGAAACGTTCCCGCTGTTCTTAGTGCCAGTCTGCACGTTCAAACTAAAACAATGTAACTAATAATGGCATCTTTATGCTTTCGTCAATAAAATAATGAGAAAAATACTCTTTCAAAATGCCAATGTTTATTTAGTTAAGGCTCCATAACAAATTACTATGAGAATAAACATCACTGAATTACATAAATATTGGAACAAAGTTGTCTAATGAAGGTAAACAAATTGTTGCTTCCTGGAAAATACTCTTTCAAACACACACGGTCACGTTGTACAGCGCCATTATGGCTATTAGCAGGTAGCTGGACAATAGACTTGCCTAGAAGGAGGGTAGGGGGAGAATTCTATCTTCAAATGTATTTCGAAGTTAGGTTGGCTGTATCACAACCGGCCGTGATTGGTTGCAATTTCAGTTTAATCCACCAGAAAAGACAACAAATAATACCACAAAAAGTATTATGTATCACATCCGACCGTGATTGGGAGTCCCATGGGGCGGCACAATTGGCCCAGCATTTCTCCCTCTTTAAACAGAAATAAATGTTTTGGCCTTTACAAATATTATTTTGACCTTTATTCAGATTACAATCTCTCACTTTCGTTTTTTTGGAAACAAAATAACCTCCAAAATATCATTATATATTATCAAGTTGATAGTATATAGTCATATAGCAGCACCTACATAAAGCTGAGTGACTCACTCATTCATGGCTTTGGATCAAAATAAATAAGTACCAACATTCTTTCGGATAGTCTTTAATAAATAAATGTTTTGGTTATCCTGACCTGGACACCATTTACAGTATTATAATAGCCCATCATGGGCTATTAGCAGGTCAATATACAGTTGAAGTCGGAAGTTTACATACTCTTAGGTTGGAGTCATTAAAACTAATTTTTCAACCACTCCACAAATTTCTTGTTAACAAACTATAGTTTTGGCAAGTCGGTTAGGACATCTACTTTGTGCAGTCTGGTTCATCCTTGGGAGCAATTTCCAAACGCCTGAAGGTACCATGCTCATCTGTACAAACAATAGTACACAAGTATAAACACCATGGGACCACGCAGCCGTCATAACGCTCAGGAAGGAGACGCGTTCTGTCTCCTAGAGATGAACATACTTTGGTGCGAAAAGTGCAAATCAGTCCCAGAACAACAGCGAAGGACCTTGTGAAGATGCTGGAGGAAACAGCAGGAAACAAATTATGTGGATATATTGAAGCAACATCTCAAGACATCAGTCAGGAAGTTAAAGCTTGGTCGCAAATGGGTCTCCCAAATGGACAATGATCCCAAGCATACTTCCAAAGTTGTGGCAATATGGCTTTAAGGACAACAAAGTCAAGGTATTGGAGTGGCCATCACAAAGCCCTGACCTCAATTCTATCGAAAATGTGTGGGCAGAACCGAAAAAAGCATGTGCGAGCAAGGAGGCCTACAAACCTGACTCAGTTACACCAGCTCTGTCAGGAGGAATGGGCCAAAATTCACCCAACTTATTGTGGGAAGCTTGTGGAAGGCCACCCGAAACGTTTGACCCAAGTTAAACAATTTAAAGGCAATGCTACTAAATACTAATTGAGTGTATGTAAACTTCTGACCCACTGGGAATGTGATGAAAGAAATTAAAGCTGAAATAAATTATTCTCTCTACTATTATTCTGACATTTCACATTCTTAAATTGAAGTGGTGATCCTAACTGACCTAAGACAGGGAATGTTTACTAAGATTAAAAACTGAGTTTAAATGTATTTGGCTAAGGTGTATGTAAACTTCCGACTTCAACTGTACTTTTACCAAAACCTCTCTGTATTTTGATACTTTGTGGATGGGGCCTTCCCAGTGGAGCAGCTGTCTAAGTCACCGCATCGCAATGCAAAATGCGTTGCAACAGATACCCATGCCGGCCGCCACCGGGAGACCCATGAGAAGGCTTTTGGTTTTAATTTAGAATCCTCCAATCCTCCAGTCCTCTATATGTATTTATTGGTGGAGAATCACGTCATATTTTTCCATATACTGTAGGCCTACCATAGGCGACATGAGTCTCACTAGTGTTGATTAATGTGCTGTTTAAAGTGGTGTAGGTCTTGTTTATTTAAAGAGCATATTGAAGTTAGAAGCAATAGGATTTGAAGCAATAGCCTACAACTATTTTAGCACCGTTTCGTGCTGCTCTGAGACAAGCATGGGGACTGGTCTTGATAAATCAATGAGATTTTTATTTTGACTGAATCTCTGTTTGGGTATTGGTTAGACCAATTATGGGGTGGAAATGTTATGCTCTTAGTGTAACCTTTATTTAACTAGGCAAGTCAGTTAAGAACAAATTCTTATTTACAAGGATACTCCTTCCTCCCCATTGGGAAATTGAATCCCGGTCTCCCGCATGCCCGCACGACACAGGGATTCTTTAGCTAAATAGTCCTGTACTGTAGCCTACTCCCGACCGTCACGCTGTACAGCGCCATATTTTCCGTTCCATCCTAATGGAAACCCAGAGGGTTTTTAGTTTTTCTTGGAATAGAAACACCATAATATTAGCAAATTAATTAGGCAAAATGTCTTAAAATCAGTCCCATATACTATGTTCTTACAAAAAAAGGTTTTAAATTCTCTAGTACAGCCACTTTTGAAGGTTATCAAATGCTTCTCAAAGATGCCCTCTGGTGGTCAAATTAGCACTAACTAGCATTAAATGGTACCAGTGGTTGACACTTAAATAACGTGCCATAGAATTCTGCGGCACCACGCAAGCTGTGCTGCAGTACGCTGCAACTTTTAAATAACGAACCACTGTACAGTCATTTGACGATTGAGAGTAGCCTAATGTTTAGTGCATGCTGAAGACTTACCGGTTCTCATTGCGGAAAGCTCTGGTGATTGAGGCCACGGTTGATTTTCTGAGGTTTGGTTGAATCATTGTAGCTGCCTCAGTCATTGTCATGCCATGATTTACGACATGGTCTACAACGATTGCTCGGATTTCATTGGACAGTCTTTACTGTTGCTGCCGCTGTCTTGGTCCGTGGCCTTGTCCTCTACCACATTCCCCCACATCTCTCAAATGAGGCCCACGACCACCTCTCAGAAGGGGTGCTTGTCCCCTGCCATTTCTTTGACCACCACGTCTTCCTCGTCTTCCTCCTCCCACTGCTTGACCTCTATTGTGACCTGGATCACCTGCCGGCTCCAATGTTATCGCTATGTTGTTGTAGGTGGATACCACTCATTTCACTCTATATTCGTACCACAATGTGAAATCAATCATCAGTAATGAGTTGGCAGTATTGGAAAAGCAGTTACAAGGGCCTGCATACATACACTCACTGACCACTTTATTAGGTACACCTGCATGTTAACGCAAATAGCCTGCTCCTTCGAACAGCGAATCACGTGGATGCCTGCAACTCAATATATAGAGTAGAGAGCTTTAGCTGTTGTTCGACCAAACATTAGAACGGGTAAGATGCGTAATCTAAGCAACTTTGACCGTGGTATGATTGTTGGTTCCACACATGGTGGTTCCAGCATCTCAGAAACAGCTGCCCTGACTACAGTCTCTAGAGTTTACAGAGAATGGTGCGATAAAAAAAACACATTCAGTGAGCGGCAGTTCTGTGGGCAAAAAACACCTTGTCAATGAGAGAGGTCAGAGGAGAATGTCCAGACTTAATCAAGCTAACAGAAAGGCCACAAATGCTCAAATAACAGCCGTTTAAAACAGTGGTGTGCAGAAGGGCATCTCTTAACGTACAACACCGTGAATAATTCAGGCTGTTGTGTAGGCAAATGGGAGTCCTACCCAGTACTAGATAGGTGTACCTAATAAAGTGGCCGGTGAGTGTACAGTAATGTCAAATCTGAAAACATGGTCTAGAAAAGTGGTACATGGGACCATAGAAACGGTGTCTGATAAAGAATGATGATGAAATATTACAGCCATAGATAATGTAGTCCAATTGGTTCATGTTCCACGGTAATTGGTGTCAATGGATCTCGTTATCCTGAAACTTTCATGATCTAAACATGGAATATTGTTCATCAGTTTCCATAAAACGAAAACAGTTATTTATCATTTTGAGCAGTTGTATCAATTGATAGTTAGATCATTGTAATTAAATGAATAGACAGTCATCTCAGATGTATGAATGTGTGAATTGAATTTTGAAATGGTAGTACTTTGATGTTAAGTTGTGTCATTTTGAACAGGTGATTTTAGCTTTATGTGTATTGTATCCAAGCAATTGGAAAAAGTGTTAGGGTTTTGAAGAATGTGCATTTTGATCATCGGTGGTGCGTATTGTGTCTAGAGTTTTGAAAAGTGTAACGGTTGTTCTCCTCTTTTTCAACCAAAAAGGAGGAGTAGTGAGGGAACCAAGGCGCAGCGGGTTGTGAACACATAATTTATTTAAAGACAAGACGAAAAAACACGAACTTCACTATAACTAACAAAACAACAAACGGAGTAGACAGACCTGGACGACGAACTTACATAAACACGAAGAACGCACGAACAGGGAAAATAGACTACACAAAATGACGATGTACAAAAACAAACCGAACAGTCCCGTATGGTGCGACAAACACTGACACAGGAGACAACCACCCACAACGAACACTGTGAAACAACCTACCTAAATATGACTCTCAATTAGAGGAACGCCAAACACCTGCCTCTAATTGAGAGCCATACCAGGCAACCCTTAAACCAACATAGAAACAGACAACATAGAATGCCCACCCAAACTCACGTCCTGACCAACTAACACATACAACAAACTAACAGAAATAGGTCAGGAACGTGACATAACCCCCCCCTTAAGGTGCGAACTCCGGGCGCACCAGCACAAAGTCTAGGGGAGGGTCTGGGTGGGCATCTGACCACGGTGGTGGCTCAGGCTCAGGGCGAGGTCCCCACCCCACCATAGTCAATCCCAGCTTACATCTCCCCCTACAAATGACCACCCTCATATTACACCCACTTAATCTTTTGGGTAACATCGAGACAAGGGGCAGCACCGGGATAGAGGGATAGCTCAGGACAGAGGGATAGCTCAGGACATAGGGATAGCTCAGGATAGAGAGGTAGCTCAGGATAGAGAGGTAGCTCAGGATAGAGGGGCAACTCCGGACTGAAAGGCAGCTCCGGACAGAGAGACAGCTCTGGACTGAGGGGCAGTTCTGGACAAATAGCCGCTCTGGGCTGAGGGACAGCTCATGACTGGCTGACGGCTCTGGACGCTCATGGCTGGCTGACGGCTCTGGACGCTCATGGCTGGCTGACGGCTCTGGACGCTCATGGCTGACTGACGGCTCAGGACGCTCATGGCTGGCTGACGGCTCTGGACGCTCATGGCTGGCTGACGGCTCTGGACGCTCATGGCTGGCTGACGGCTCTGGACGCTCATGGCTCACTGACGGCTCTGGCAGATCCTGTCTGGTTGGCGGCTCTGGCAGATCCTGTCTGGTTGGCGGCTCTGGCAGATCCTGTCTGGTTGGCGGCCCTGGCAGATCCTGTCTGGTTGGCGGCTCTGGCAGATCCTGTCTGGTTGGCGGCTCTGGCAGATCCTGACTGACGAATGGCTCTAGCGGCTCCTGACTGACTAACGGCTCTGACGGCTCGGGACAGACGGGCGGCTCTAATGGCTCGGGACAGACGGATGGCTCAGACGGCGCTGGGGAGACGGATGGCTCAGATGGCGCTGGGGAGACGGATGGCTCAGATGGCGCTGAGGAGACGGATGGCTCAGATGGCGCTGCGGAGACGGATGGCTCAGATGGCGCTGCGGAGACGGATGGCTCAGACTGATCCTGTCTGGCGGAAGGCTTTGGCTGCTCCTGTCTGGCGGAAGGCTCTGTAGGCTCATGGCAGACGGGCAGTTCATGCGGCGCTTGGCAGACGGACAGTTCAGGCGCCGTTGGGCAGACGGCAGACTCTGTCCGGCTGAGACGCACTGTAGGCCTGGTGCGTGGTGCCGGAACTGGAGGCACCGGACTGGAGACACGCACTTCAAGCCTAGTGCGGGGAGCAGGTACAGGGCACACTGGACTCTCAAAACGTACTATATGCCTGGTGCGTGGTACCGGCACTGGTGGCACCGGGCTGAGTGCACGCACCTCAGGACGAGTACGGGGAGAAGGAACAGTGTGTACAGGGCTCTGGAGACGCACAGGTGGCTTAGTGCGTGGTGCCGGAACTGGAGGCACCGGGCTGGAGACACGCACCATAGAGAGAGTGCGTGGAGGAGGAACAGGGCTCTGGAAACGCACTGGAAGCCTGGTGCGTGGTGTAGGCACTGGTGGTACTGGGCTGGGGCGGGGAGGTAGCGCCGGAAATACCGGACCGTGCAGGCGTATTGGCTCCCTTGAGCACTGAGCCTGCCCAACCTTACCTGGCTGAATGCTCCCCGTCGCCCGACCAGTGCGGGGAGGTGGAATAACCCGCACCGGGCTATGTAGGCGAACCGGGGACACCATGCGTAAGGCTGGTGCCATGTAAGCCGGCCCAAGGAGACGTACTGGTGGCCAGATATGTAGAGCCGGCTTCATGGCGCTTGGCTCAATGCTCCATCTAGCCCTACCAGTGCGGGGAGGTGGAATAACCCGCACTGGGCTATGCACACGTACAGGAGACACCGTGCGCTCTACTGCGTAACACGGTGTCTGCCCGTACTCCCGCTCTCCACGGTTAGCCTGGGAAGTGGGCGCAGGTCTCCTACCTGCCCTTGGCCCACTACCTCTTAGCCCCCCCCCAAGAAATTTTTGGGTAGTACTCACGGGCTTTTCGGGCTTCCGTGCAAGACGCGTCCCCTCATAACGCCGGTTCCCTTCTCCGATTGCCTCTGCTCTCCTCAGTGCCTCCAGCTGTTCCCATGGGAGGCGATCCCTTCCAGCCAGGATCTCCTCCCATGTGTAGCAACCTTTACCGTCTAATACATCCTCCCAAGTCCATTCCTCCTTCTTGCGCTGTCCCTTCCTCTGATTACACCGCTGCTTGATTCTGGATTGGTGGGTGTAACGGTTGTTCTCCTCTTTTTCAACCGAAAAGGAGGAGTAGTGAGGGAACCAAGGCGCAGCGGGTTGTGAACACATAATTTATTTAAAGACAAGACGAAAAAACACGAACTTCACTATAACTAACAAAACAACAAACGGAGTAGACAGACCTGGACGACGAACTTACATAAACACGAAGAACGCACGAACAGGGAAAATAGACTACACAAAATGACGATGTACAAAAACAAACCGAACAGTCCCGTATGGTGCGACAAACACTGACACAGGAGACAACCACCCACAACCAACACTGTGAAACAACCTACCTAAATATGACTCTCAATTAGAGGAACGCCAAACACCTGCCTCTAATTGAGAGCCATACCAGGCAACCCTTAAACCAACATAGAAACAGACAACATAGAATGCCCACCCAAACTCACGTCCTGACCAACTAACACATACAACAAACTAACAGAAATAGGTCAGGAACGTGACAAAAAGTGACATGAAGGTTCTGAAATTAGTGCCAAAGTGATTGTAAAAAACTTTATTGAGCTACTCCACTCCTGCCATATTTTCCAAAGAAAAGTTGCATCTGTCTTTCAACACAGTCTTCTCCTCTAGGAGTTTCAAATCCCTTCCCGTAACCTGTAAACGCACACTGAAATGCCTAAATAGTCAATTACAGGATGATACACAACAGTTGGTCAGCAAGGCAGCATTGTATTGCTAGTTTTCACCGGTCATTTTATCTGCCTCTAGAATTTAGTTCCCATTTCAAACTTCACTGGAATCAGTCACGAGTGTCCTTGCATGCATACGTGTCTGTCTGTGAGTTTTTGCGCGCATGCGTGTGTGTGTCTGCATGTTTGCCTGTGTGTACAGCCTCCGAGCAATTGACAGTTGGGGACATTCATTTTCTCATAAGGGTAGACCCTCTCTCCTCAAATGTCCCTCTAAAAACAAGTACAGTAAGTTCTCATATGCCTCTGAGATTCTGAGAGATTTGGCTAATACAGGAGAAAGCTGTGGGAGTCAGTTAGCCTGGCTGGTCTCCAGTTCTCCCTGCAGCACACTGAATAGAGTCAGACACGCAGCAGAGTTAGTAGGAAAAGCTCATTGGGACATCACTCAACATGAAAGGTGAAGAGTGTAAAATGAAGTAGAATCAGTGGTGTAAAGTACTTAAGTAAAAATACTTTTAAGTACTACTTAAGTCGTTTTTGGGGGGTATCTGTACTTTACAATTTATATTTTTTGACAACTTTTACTCCACATCCCTGAAGAAAATAATGTACTTTTTACTCCTTACATTTTCCCTGACACCCAAATGTACTCCTTACATTTTGAATGCTTAGCAGGACAGGAAAATTGTCTAATTTAAGCACTTATCAAGAGAACATCCCTGGTCATCCCTACTGCCTCTGATCTGGCAGACTCACTAAACACAAATGCTTTGTTTGTAAATTATGTCTGAGTGTTGAACTGTGACCCTGGCTATCCCTAAATTAAAATAACAAGAAAATCGTGTTGTCTGCTTTACTTAATATAAGACATTTTGAATGATTTATACTTTTACTTTTGATACTTAAGTACATTTAAAACCAAATACTTTTTGACTTTTACTCAAGTAGTATTTTACTGGGTGACTTCTACTTTTACTTGAGTCATTTTCTTTAGGAAGTAGTAGGAAAATTGGGGTACTTTTTTCCACCACTGAGTAGAATCATCCAGTATCATCCAGTAATCATCCAAGTACACAACTCTAGGAGGATCAGACATCAAGGAAAGGGTGCTCTAATATCAGATGTTGTTATACTCATCCCAATCATACATGAGGCTCTATGGTCAGTACTCTTTTTGACTGACTCCTCTCTCATCCAATCAGATGAGGACAGCAGCAGCCAGGGGAAAGGAGAGAGCCTATTGGAGAGTCTGGGCAGGAGCCTTCACCCTGAACTCGTCAAGGTAATGCTGTTACATGCTGACCACACCGGTCGTGTTGATTCTATTTGTGACACAGAACGTGCTGCAAGCCCTGCCTCTCCCATCTCCTCATTGGTTTTTAGAAGCATATACCCACGTGCTATCTTCTCATTGGTTTTTAGGAACATGTGCCCATGTGGGTGATTGTTAAATGAACTGAGGTCAGTTGTGGTAATGCACCTTATTATGAAAGTTAGTTGCCAATCGCCATATGAATTTCAAAGAAGAAAAAGAAGCATGGAAGGAGGAGAGATGACTAGAAACGATTCGGTTGACTGTTTTATGTGTGGATTAATTGTCGGAGTAGAGGACCTTTTTCAGATAAAATAACAACTCAATATTTAAATCCCAGTACTTATTAGCTAGCAACAGCATGCTAGCTAGGTAAATAGGAAAATTAGCTAGCTACTGCAAGCTACCTAGCCAAATTGCCATAAATGTTTAATGCTTTTCGACCTGTCCCCAAATTAATAGAATTGGTTCAGAGTTTGTTTTGATATTTCAACCTGCGTGTCGTGATCGCGTTTGGTGTGGGGGACAAAATCAATTTGCACACGATGGCTTGGTTATGGTGCTACTGTTATCAACATCAATCACACATTGCAGAGGAATCCCATATAGTAGGCCTACTGTTCGTTTTTTAAATGTTTTACTAAGCATCTGATACGTAATGTAGCCGTCTGTGCGTCCCACTCTTAGGCGTAGTGTGTATACCCCGTTGCTGATTGATTCAGCCTGGTGGATGTTGGCAGTATGTTTTTATCTGACTTGCTCTCTTCACCTCTGGCCTCATTAGCAGCAGTGCTTTATTCTAGCAGTGTGGATATTCCTCACACACACACACACGTGTTAGTGATTCTAGCCACATGGTGGAGAGGTTTTAATAGGGTCATTCAGACAGAGCGTATCCTGTTTCGATCGGAGAGAAAGGAAAGTTTTATTCAAAAAGGGTTCTTCGGGTGTCGCCATAAGAGAACCCTTTTTGGTTCCAAGTTGAACCCTTTTTGGTTCCAGGTATAACCATTTTGGGTTCCATGTATGGACGACAGCTGAATAACTCTTTTTAGGTTCTAGCAGATAGATTATTGATAAGCAATGTGTTTCTAGTCAGTTAGAGAAACAAAATGGAGAACGAGAACGAAGAGAGCTGTCTGGTCTGAGATGTCCCAGTGCTCCTCTTCCTGGTTAACTCTACTGTCTCTCTCTGGAGATGGATGGATGGATTGGATGGTGTGAGAGGAGAGAGGGAGGATGGAGATCTCACTGTGACCTGAGGCTGTTCTTTGTCTGTTTTTCTCCTTTCTCTCTCTGCAGTATGCCAGGGAAACAGACCAGTTCAATAAAATGAACAGGAACGAGGGGAGACAAAAGCTTTTCTCCCTGGACCCTGAAACACAGGTTAGAACCGTCTGTGTTTTACTCTATTCATCCCCAATATGTTTGTTAATGTTGTTTAAGTCTATTAGATCAGGCTTGTAGTATGCAGTGTATAGGTGTATCGATGCATGATGTACCCTGTCTGTCTGGGCAGTCCCAGGGCCTGCTGGCTCAACTGGCATCGAGTGAACCTCTCAGTTAGAGAATGTCTGTGTTTGCATATTGTATGTTTCCATGGGGATGGATGCCAGAAGCTAACCACTGTTCCCTCCTCTCTCCTTCATCTTTCTTCCTGACCTCCCTCTCCTCCCTCCTTACTTCCTCCCTCCTCCCTTTTCTCCCCTCCTTCTTCTCCCACCTCTCTCCTCCACTCTCCTTTCCCCCTCTCCCTCCATCTTTTTCCCTCCCTCCTTTCATCACCCATCCCTCCCACCTCCTCCTTTCCTCCCACCTCTTTCCCATCCTCCTCTCCTCCTCCCTCCCCCACGTCTCCTCTCACCCCTCCTCTCTCCAGAGGTTAGACTTCTCGGGTATTGAGCCTGATGTGAAGCCGTTTGAGGAGCGTTTTGGCCGGCGCATCGCCGTCAGCTGCCATGACCTCACCTTCAGCCTGCAGGGCTGTGCCAACGAGAGGGGGGACGGGGTCCTCACCAACGTAAGCTCACACACACACACCCTATCCTCCTGCTCCAACGTAGGTCATATAGGAGTAACGTACAACAGGGCACAACAGATCCAAAAACGACATCAGAATTTGTGTTTATGTTGTATATTCAACTTATTTTCAGATCACTTTTTGATCTTTTAAGTATAAAGAATTATGGTTAGAATTTCCGGGAGTTGTGTTTTTTCCTAAAATATTGCACGTTTGAAATACCTCAAGATAGATGCCCAAATTGCTGTATAGAGACCTAAATCATTATCCACATTCAGATTCCCCGATGAAGGAAGTTAGCTTCCTGTTTGGAGTGTGAGACGAATGCAGAGCCTCTTTGGCATGAGCCAGCAGTATAGAGCACACTACTGAGTCCTCCCTCTCTCCCTCCTTCAGAGTGGATTATAGTAGACATTAAACACTGTGATAAATAACTACATTCTCACTAGAGCATTTATAGGGTCTGGGGAGGGGAATAAGGGAGGTTGGCCGAGATTTATATGGAGTGACGTTGTTGCACTCAAACTCACATAGGCGTTATGGTTCCTGGAAGGAGTGGGGTTGCCATCATTCAAGCTAATATGCTTATGTCTACAGTGGAAATACACTCGTATACACACACACACACTCTCTTTTGTTTGTACCTCGTAAACACGCACATACGCACGCTCTCTCTTCTCTCTGTTATCCAGGTGGAACCGTTCTTCATCAGCTTGGCCCTGTTTGACGTGTCTAAGAGCTGTAAGATCTCTTCTGACTTCCACGTGGACCTCAACCCTCCCTGTGTACGAGAGATGCTGACCGACACCTCTCCACTCTCCCCTACATCAGAGGGAGGAGGAGGAGGAGGGGTGAATGGAGGAGTGAACGGGGATGCAGGGATAGGGAATGGTCTTCCCGTTCTACAAAGGGTGTCTGAGTCTCTGCTGCAATACCCCACTCAGGTAGGACCATAGTGACCTTAACTGACCTATATAATATATTCTGTGTGTTGTGTTGTGTTTACACACACGCACACACGCAGACTAAATCGTGCTTGTGTATCTGTAGAAATGATGCATCACAGAATCCTCAGATTACAAACTAAGTCTCTCCCTTATTTGACATGATTACATAAGATGATCAGTTGGTTAGGACAGGGATGTAAAGATGGCTTGAGTTTTGTTTGTAAATACTTTTTTTTTTCTGATGACCCACACGAACCGGTCAGCAGGCATTAGACACCCAGAGATGAGCCACTCCCGTCGGGGATTGCAAGGCGTTGTCGTCAGCGGTGCTGCGCAACAGTGGCTGTCCTCTCGTCTTACACCCTAGTCGATACGGTGCCACAATACTGCACATCCATGCATTTAACCACAATGCAGCGTGTGTGTGTGCGAGAGAGCAGTTGACTGATACTCCTGATTTCACTGGACTACCTCTGGTGTCTGGGGGATTCTGCTGGCGCTACTATGAACCAGGACATAGTCCGAATGATACAGTTGATTTCCCCTCTTTATTCAAAGCACGTTGAGATTCAGGCTCGTAAAACACACAACATAACTCCACCATCCAGTGTTACAGCTAGTACTGCCATGCAACGCTGTAGGATTTTGACCAGAGGATTTTCGTGTTAATAATTGTTGAATATCTCAAAGCTTCAAAGTGTATCTCCTTAACCTTAACTTCTCATTATACAGTACTTGGGTAAACAAGAACAGCAGCTATGAAATATGTTCACTTTAATCTATATGTATTCTATATAGCTAGTATTACCGTTTCAAAGGCTAACTGCAATATCAAACTGCAATATCAAAGTTGCTCTAGTAGCCCGACTCTCACTGTTTTGCTAAACAGTTTGAAGCCAGTCGACTTGAAAAGAACAGTCCAGTTTCAGCATGAGGATGTGTGTTTCTCTTGGGTGCTAGCTGTAGCATGCCGTGTTAACTCCTGCAGCCGGTGTGATGTCTTTTAAGATCAAAGTGAGGCGTTACAACATCAGATCGTCCGGAGAAACCGCTAAGGTAATTAGCTAGCTAGCTTCCTGGAAGTGTAGCCAACTTCATTAGACGTATGGCCCGGTCAGTATGAACTTAAACGACTTAAACCAGACATAAAGTATGTAGAAAACGAGAATGGAGAAATATATTTTTTAATAAGATCATCTTTGAGAACTAACAATCACCCCAAAATAAACGACGGTCAGGGAGAATCTAAAATTCTAAAAATTGCATTACATGGGGCCGCATTTATTTTGTTATAATGCTTGAGTCACTCAGATAGCATAAGAACACGGCAAACGCCATGGAAAAATGTGTATGATTAGCTTTAAAACTGCACATTTTCTCTCGGCCCCATTGCAAAATGTGTATAATTGTAGGAAATTAGCTTTTAAACTGCTCATTTGCTCTCACCCTCATTGCAAAATGTGTAGAATTGCAGGAAACTAGCTTTAAAACTGTAACATTTTCTCGCCGCCCAACGGCAAAACTTTAAAACAGAGAAATGTTTTCTCTGTGGACAAGAGGAGGGTTTAGAAAATGTTCGGTTGGAGACAACGCCATTCCCCACTGCCTACCGTGCTGCACCTCCCATCCCCAGACAACATGGAAACATGACGGAGCTCTCCCTCTCTCTGGACGCAGAAAGTCCTGTGAGGTGGAATGGAAATGCTGTAATAAAATATCTGGACCCAGAAACAGAATGAAGAACAGAGTGGAAACAGAGAGTATCAAACAGAATAGAATCAATCAAGACATTGGTCATTCTCACTCTCGTTGACACAAAAAACAGAACTTGATTTGGAGTGGCAGGTAGCCTAGTGGTTAGAGCGTTGGGCCAGTAACCGAAAGGTTGCTGGATCGAATCCCTGAGCTGGCAAGGTAAAAATCTGTCGTTCTGCCCCTGAGCAAAGCAGTTAACCCACTGTTCCCTGGTAGGCCGTCATTGTAAATAAGAATTAGTTCTTAACTGACTTGCCTATTTAAATAAAGGTTTAAAAAATAGTAAGCTCTTGCCTTGTGTGAACCTAGCAATGTCTAGCTTGGCAGCTTGGCTGTCGAAACGTTGGTAATTACATTTTTGCATCTGAGCTCCTAGAGTGTGCGGCTCTCCTTTATTTTCAAGTTTTCTACTCCGCTAGCCAGCACCTCCCCTAAATAGGTGTGCGTTTCTTTTTCTTCTAGATTACCTAGCAATGTCCACCAGGGCACAGAGAAATAGATCATGGCCTTCCTCTATGATTACTGTCTGATTATAGACTTGGACACCAGCAGATCACAGTGTAATTGAGGTGCTGTTTGGGTGTAGTCCATCTTTCTACTGCACAACGGAAGTCAGGGTGTGTCTCACCGGCGCTAGCAGGCTCCCCTTCATCTCCCTCAGTGCCAGCTTTATATTGTGATTTACATGGGTATCTCCCATGTAAATCTGTTTCTGGTAGCAGAATCTTTAGCTAGACCCCTGCGAGAGCAACATAATGCAACTTGTCGTCCAGATTATGTCAAAGCTGATGTGTTTTTAATGTGTTCCAAATGTCTACTAATGTGTCACAAACTCCTCTCTTACTTTGCTGCCACTCCCAGGAAGAACATGTTTTTGCATGTGTGTGTGTGTGTGTGTGTATGTTTGTGCGTGTGTGCGTGCATGCACGTACATGTGTGTGACGCTCTGTGTAAGAGCCACGGTTGGCTTCATCTCACTGACCCAAAAATAGTTCCAACTCTGTTTTGGGTTTCCTGTATAGCTTCAGCCACTAACAGACAGCCAACCACTTCCCAGCTGCAGGCCCCGTCCAGGAGACAGTTGATAAACTCTCCCTCATACAATGACTACGAGCTACTGTAGTCCTGACGGTAGTTTCAAACAGAAAAATCATATGAAGTTTTAAGAAAAAAGGTGTTAAGTAAAAAAATAGATACATAAAAAAATAAAAGTAACAAATAATTAAAGAGCAGCAGTCATTAGGCCTAGCAGTCTCAAAGAGTCATTTTTCCTTCATCAGTCTTCTCCATCATTCTTCCTCATCCCTCCATTTTTCTTCTACTTCACCTTTCCTCTCTTCCTCATCTCTCCTCCAGGGTATCTTCTCGGTGACCAACCCCCATGCTGATATTTTCCTGGTGGCCAGAGTGGAGAAGGTCCTACAGAACGGCATTACACACTGTGCTGAGCCCTACATCAAGACTTCAGACATCAACAAGGTGTGTGGGTGGGTGGGTGTGTGTGTGTGTGTGTGTGTGTGTGTGTGTGTGTGTGTGTGTGTGTGTGTGTGTGTGTGTGTGTGTGTGTGTGTGTGTGTGTGTGTGTGTGTGTGTGTGTGTGTGTGTGTGTGTGTGTGTGTGTGTGTGTGTGTGTGTGCGTAAGTGCGTGCGTCTCCCTTCAGACATCAACAAGGTCTTCTACCACCACTGCTCTCTCTCTCATCTTAGTTACTTCTATTGCTATTAATAGATCATGTGTCAGACACAGGACATGCATAACCCCCCAAAACCACTGTTTAAACGTTTTAGTAGAGTGTGCCTGGGTTGTGTGTATTATGTCATGTTAAAGTGTCTTGTTTAACTTGTTTTAAACTGAATTGCCTCCCATGTTTTGCCTATTTTGGTCTTGTTTCCATCATGATTGTTTGAGTAGCTTTGCCGCTGTTATAAATCACGTTATTACCTTTTCAGTAACCTGTTACTGTTACATCAGACTCATTCTACATGTGTGTGTTCCCCTCCAGACAGCCCAGAAGGTGCTGAAGGCTGCCAAGCAGACGTGTCAGCGCCTGGGCCAGTACAGGATGCCCTTCGCCTGGGCTGCCAAGTAAGACACAGCTCTCATACACATCAAATGGAAAACTGTGGAATAATTCACTGACTATTTGGGAAATAATGTTTACTGGGCCTCAGGCAGTGGGGTGATGATTTATTTGCGACCTCAGGTGTCTTCATTTGAATATTCACCTGCTTTTTACAATGTACATCCTCCTTACACGTGAACATGATCCTGTCTCTGTTGTCCCAGGCAAGTGTTTAAAGATGCCCAGGGCAGTCTGGACATGGACGGGAAGTTCTCGCCTCTCTATCGCCAGGACAGCAGCAAGATCTCCACCGATGACCTCATCAAGATGCTGGCTGATATCAGGAAGTGAGTCATCAATAAGACATGTGATGGTTGTGACTGTACACTCTTAGAAAAAAAGGTACCTTAAAGGGTTATTCAGCTGTCCCCATAGGAGAACCTTTTGAATAACCTGTTTTGGTTGCAGGTAGAACTGATTTGGGTTCCAAATAGAACCTTTTCTACAGAGGTTTCTACATGAAACCCAAAAGTGTGTGTGTGTGTGTGTGTGTGTGTGTGTGTGTGTGTGTGTGTGTGTGTGTGTGTGTGTGTGTGTGTGTGTGTGTGTGTGTGTGTGTGTGTGTGTGTGTGTGTGTGTGTGTGTGTGTGTGTCTACCTGTAGTCAAAAAGGGTTCTCCTATGGGGACAGCCGAAGAACCCTTTTGGAACCCTTTTTTCTAAGAGTGTACAGTATAGGTGGTTTGGTGTGCTAGTTGTACTACGGACATGTTAGTCGGTGTCCTAGTGTCTGTTGGCACTGCAGGTGTACATACTTATAGTGTTATGACTGTTTCATACACTTTCACCCCTACAGGCCAGAGAAGAGCAAGCTGCAGACTATCCCTGGACAGCTGAATGTCACCATCGAGTGTGTGCCTCCGGACTTCTCAAGTGGGTAGTTTCCCCTATTTTCCCTAGTCCGCTGTTTACATTTGACTGAATAATATTGAACGGTTGACTGACAATCGTGCCATATAACCCATTTCATTGGTTGACAGTGCCACTGACGTCCTCCACTGTTCTCCCTCAGACACGGTGACCTCGTCGTACATCCCAGTCAAGCCCTTTGAGGAGAAGTGTGAGAGGGTCTCAGTGGAGATGGAGGAGTTTCTCCCTGAGGAGGCCAAGTACAACTACCCCTTCACTGTCTACAAGAACCACCTGTATGTCTATCCCCTGCAGCTGAAATACGACAACCAGAAGACCTTCGCAAAGGTGGGTGAAAGGTGGGAGGGAGATATGTGTGCAAATAATAACAACAACAACGCAACATGTAAAGGGTCGGTCCCATGTTTCACGAGCTGATTTAAAGGCCCCAGAAATGTTCCATACACACAAAAAACAAATTTCTCTCAAACGTTGTGCGCAAATGATGTTTTTACGTCCCTGTTAGTGAGCATTTCTCCTTTCCCAAGATAATCCATTCCACCTGACAGGTGTGGCATATCAAGAAGCTGATTAAACAGCATGCTCATTACACAGGTGCACCTTGTGCTGGGGGCAATCAAAGGCCACTCTAAAATGTGCAGTTTTGTCACATAAAACAATGCCACAGATGTATCAGGTTTTGCGGGAGCGTGCAATTGGCATGCTGACCAGAGCTTTTGCCAGAGAATTTCATGTTCATTTCTCTCCAACGTCATTTTAAAGAATTTGGCAGTATGTCCAACCGGCCTCACAACCACAGACCACGTGTAGCCACGCCATCCCAGGAACTCCACATCCAGCTTCTTCACCTGCGGGATTGTCTGAGACCAGCCACCAGGACAGCTGATGAAACTGAGGAGTATTTCTGTCTGTAATAAAGCCCTTTTGTGGGGTGAAAAATATTCTGATTGGCTTGGCCTGTCTCCCAAGTAGGGGGGAGCCCTATGGCTGCGCCCCTGCACAGTCATGTGAAATCAATAGATCAGGGCCTAATTTATTTATTTCAATTGACTAATTTCCTTGTATGAACTGTAACTCAATAAAACTGTTGAAATTGTTGCATGTTGCGTTTATATTTTTTTGTTCAGTACACATTGAGTTCAGTGGGTGATTGGGTTTACAGCTCACATTATCATTCACCGACTGTCGTCCTTCCTGGGTTGAGTTATTGTATTGACTGTCTTTTATCCTTCCAGGCAAGAAACGTAGCGGTGTGTGTACAGTTCAGAGACTCTGACGAAGAAGGCGCGGCCCCTCTAAAGGTGAGCGTTTGGATGATACTGTAACGTCTGATCGACTGAAAATGACTGGGATCCCCAGGAGTTGACAAAGTTCAAGTCACTACTACAGTGGAGTCGCGGAGGAGAGAAAAGGCCTCTTACAGAAGCTTAGCCAGTTATTACAGCTGGCAAGGGGAGATAATGAGAGCTCTCTCTCTCTCCTTCTTTCTCTCTCAATCTCTTTATCTCGCGCTCTCTCTCACGCTCTCTTTCTCTCTTTCTCTCTCTCACGCTCTCTTTCTTTCTCCCTCGCTCTCTCTTTTTCCTTCCTTCTCTCTCTCTCTCTCTCTCTCTCTCTCTCTCTCTCGTTGAGGAACATCCGCACACGTCGAATATTTGTGGGTGGAAACCTCCATTCGACGACCATGGAATAGTTTTTTCCACCAGACAGAATCCCTCACTGTTCACTGCACTCAAACAGGCTTCCACAGACCCAGTGAGAGAGATTATTTATCACACAGTCTGGCTAGGAACAAAGTCTTTTCTCGGGCATAATAAAGTGTTGACAAACAGCAGGGTCGGGCCAACGTCACAGCACACCTCTCCATTTAGCACACAGCGGAAACCAACTAGCACAGTTCCTGGACTTTACACCGGCTCTAATAGAAGGAGCGATAACCCATGTCACACTGTGCTGTAGGTTGCTGGAGCTGTATGAATTCATTACTATATTTATTTGATCATTAAAAACACAAAGAAACCGCTTCAGGTGGAGACAACATTACATAGAGTGCATTCAAAAACGACTGCATCAAGGATGAACACACTGAAGCCCAAAGGCTCATTCATTTTGGTCCTCCAATAGTGAGCGTCTGCCTCATTGATGGTGCACTGTAGTTTGCTCCATGGACTTCTATGCTTAAAATGTAGGAACAGAGATGTCTCTCAGCCCATTCTGCAGAAAAGACTGAAGATTCCAGTCGGCCCTTCTAGCCAGGGACCGGGCCTACACCCTCACTGTGTAATCATCAGACCACACTTCAGCGTGTTGTCGCCGCGGGAACAGGGTTCTGAAGGCACTGCTTTTTCCATGCT
This sequence comes from Salvelinus namaycush, assembly GCF_016432855.1. Taxonomy (NCBI): domain Eukaryota; kingdom Metazoa; phylum Chordata; class Actinopteri; order Salmoniformes; family Salmonidae; genus Salvelinus; species Salvelinus namaycush. The sequence continues at coordinate 14,738,777 of NC_052312.1, forward strand.
GGTACACAACCCGTAATCACATGATCTGAAACAGCGTATTCTCCACTGGAAAGAGGCCAACTATCTCTGAGACCGGGCTGGTCATTTGAGCTCTGCTCACTCTGTCCTTTCTAAGGACCACCACTCGGCATGTCCTCTCAGTTTCCTTTTGAGACAGTACTGATAATTAGGAATGATCAAACATTCCCCTTCAGACTAAGCTGATCATTTGAGCTCTGTCCTTTCTAAGGGCCTCCTTCACACACTCATACTTTGGTCAATTAGAAAATGACCCAAGGAATCAACATTGTAATTACTGCACTAAATGACCCCTCCCCCCCTTCTCCTCCTCCTCACTGTGTCCGCCCTGTCACGATCAATTATCTAGACCTCTGCCTGGACTAGCATTGAGTTTTACCCACAGTACCTTACCCCACAAAAGGCCTTCCCGTCCAGCCCAGGGTCAGAGGATCTATCTAGGTCAGGGCCACATCACACGCCTGGGCTTAGGCAGCTCAGCCGGCCCCCTCCTCCTTCCCTCTCCTGGGGTCTCCACTTAGTTTAGTTCCGTTTAAACTCTCACATCCTACATACTACATTCTCACCTCTAACTAACTTACACTGGTGAACAAGCTCGTTTTCCCCGTCGTTCGTGGCCGTGGTTTGCTTGTGTTGCAAGTATTTGAGGTGTGATTGTACAGTTCTTTAACAGCATTTCGGTCTAATTATTTCGCATTGCCCACAGATTGCTGTCGTCTTACTCACTGACATGCCCATGCAACATCAGCAGATGAGCAGTAGATTAATAATAATGTGTGTGTGTGTGTGTGTGTTTCAGTGTATCTACGGAAAGCCAGGAGAGACACTCTTCACCACCAGTGCCTGTGCGGCCGTCCTCCACCACAACCAGAGCCCTGAGTTTTACAACGAGGTCAGAGAACAATTTGCGTAATAAACCTGGCCTTTTCCCTGATTTGCTATGCCACATCAATTACTCCCTGCAATTGTTACTGTTACTGTTGGAAGTCCTCAGTGGCCAAAGTCCAGTCATTAGGGCTTCGTTAATCCTATAATCTAGCCCAGAGCAGGGGCTCTGGTCTGGCTCACACTGGGCTGGTCTGATACCCACCAGAGGGAGAGAGAGAGAGAGAGGTGAGATCAGGACACTGTCACAGACACAGAGACGTTGACTGGGACGGGGGCCATCTGGTCTATGGCATAAGGATTAGAACCCCACACACACCATCCAAGACCCCTTCACTGCTCTGATCTCTCTGGACTGCTGCTTTGGTAATGAGTTACTTTATCAGGGAGCCCTGTTTCAACAAGATTTTAAGGGAAAGGACCACACTATTCGTTGTGACACATAACCAAGTCATATTAGACCCCAGGTTGGAATTAGTTTAATGAAAGAAGCAAACGTTATTGGCTAGGCTCGCCGTGTGTCATTTCCTCTGACACAGAGCACACGTGCAGGCAGGGTGAACATTCCACTACTCACTCTTGCTGCCCCCTAGTGGTAAAGATATGAATCGTTTTGCTTTGGCTTAGTCGTACTATTTCTGACATTGAGAAATATGTACCGTTGTATCTAGAATGATAGGTTTGTGACTCGTTCTGGGGTATTTCTAATGGCACTTCCAGAAGGACTTTTTAGTTTAAAATCTTGGGTCAAGTGAGATGAGAATTTTGAAAACACTAACGTCCATGTTGATCGTGTATCGATCTGTGCAGGTAAAGATTGAGCTGCCGGTCCATGTCCATGAGAAACACCACATCCTCTTTACCTTCTACCACATCAGCTGTGAGATCAGTACCAAGACCAGCACCAAGAAGAGAGAGGGAGTGGAGTCCCTGGGTAAGACTAGGGGCGGTGTGTGTGTGTGTGTGTTTGTTTGTGTGTGTGTGTGTGTGTGTGTGTGTGTGTGTGTGTGTGTGTGTGTGTGTGTGTGTGTGTGTGTGTGTGTGTGTGTGTGTGTGTGTGTGTGTGTGTGTGTGTGTGTGTCTTCCTCCATTACCTTACCTGTTCATCCCTCCCTCTGTAACAGTGGGCTACTCCTGGTCCCCCCTGTTGAAGGACGGCAGGATGCAGTCCATAGAGCTACAGCTGCCTGTGTCTGCCACCCTGCCCCCAGGATACCTCTATGACAAGACCCAGGACGCCAAGAAGGTACAACCCTCTGTTCAGTGGAGAACACCTGGGGTCAAGGAAGAGCTATCCCCTGCTTGTGTTCTAGTGACAAATGACTGCGATGACACTGATTTAAAACATTAAAACATTTGGCGAAAGAGTACTAAAATGACATTGTTGTATTCGTGTGTTGTCACCCTTACAGTCAGCACCCGATATAAAATGGGTAGAAAACAACAAGCCACTGTTCAAAGCGAAGACCAATGTAGCGTCAACAATATACCCCCAGGTATGTCTTCTACCTGCCGACATTGAAACAACTTGGCCAAGCTGTTGTGACAAACACGCCATCAGACAGCTGTGTCCTGTGTTTCCCTGTGTAGGATCTGCACCTCCACAAGTTCTTCCAGCACTGCCAGCTGATGAGGTCCTCCTCAGAGGGAAACCCAGCAGAACTCATCAAGTATCTGAAGGTGAGAGAGACACGCCTGCTGTGGAGTATTTTACACCGTCGTTCTGTATTGCTGTCTCTCTCTGACTTTTTCTCCCCCCTCCCTCGCTCCATTTCTCTCTTTCTCCATCTCCATCCCTCCCTCCCTCCCTCTCGCTCTCTCAGTGCCTGCATGCCATGGAGACTAAGGTCATCATTAAGTTCCTCCCCACTGTGCTGATGCAGCTGTTTGAGGTCCTCAACACAGCAACCAAAGAGGCCAACGAAATCGCTGTCAACTCCACCCGGTGAGTCTGACCTCTGACCCTGTGACGTCATCATGGTCTGACCCCATGACATAGTGACATAGACATAGTCATGGTTTGTGAAAGTGAGTTACAACTGCTTTTTTGGGGGGGAAACGTTAATTCAATGGATATTTGCTGCGCTACGTAATTATCATAATTGTATTTTTTACTGAACCTTTATTTAACTAAGCCAGTTAAGAGCAAATGATTATTTGCAATGCTAATGATAATGTTCTATTCCTTCAGTGTGATTATACACATCGTTTCCCGGTGCCACGAGGAGGGGCTGGAAAACTACCTGCGCTCTTTTCTCAAGGTATAACGCCAGGCATCACACACAAGACAGTCACTAGTGACCAGAATCAAGCCTAGGATCAAGGCCTGGTCCTTGCCTTAGCTGTGATTATTAAGATGGGTGATGCATTTTCAGTTGAAAGTAACTTTTTGGGGATAATGTTGAGCTTGGATCCATTTTTCAGACCATGAAAAAGGGATCATGTAAAGGTTGTGTATTAACGGCTGTCTTTGTGTTGTGTTCCAAGTACGTGTTTGTGAACAACGGCCCAGTGTCTGGGAACTCTGGGACCACTCATGAGGTACTGGCCACCGCCGTCACAGCCATCCTCAAACAGACAGCGGACTTCAACACCAGCAACAAGCTGCTCAAGGTGTGTGTTTGTTTGTGTGTGTGTGTGTGTATGTGTGTGTGTGTGTGTGTGTGTGTGTGTGTGTGTGTGTGTGTGTGTGTGTGTGTGTGTGTGTGTGTGTGTGTGTGTGTGTGTGTGTGTGTTTGTTTGTTTGTTTGTTTGTTTGTTTGTTTGTTTGTTTGTTTGTGTGGTGCGTGCGTGTGCGTGTGTGTTGCCGGAAATCCCCCCCATATTCTCCGTCGTGGGGATATTTCCCAGGTCCCCACAAGGACAACGGCTATTATAAGCTTCAAGGTTAGGTTAAGGGTTAGGATTACAATTAGGGTTAGGTTTAAGATTATGGTTAGAGGTTAGGGCAAATAGGATTTTGAATGGAAATAAACTTTAGTTCCCTATAAGGATAGTAAAACATATATGTGTGTTTGTGGGCGTGCGTGGGTACTTGGAAATCCCCCAAAATCCTCTGTTGTGGGGACATTTCCCAGGTCCCCACAAGGACAACGGCTATAATAAGCTTAGCAGTTAGGGTTAGGAGTTAAGGTTAGGTTTAGAATTAAGGTTAGGGGTTTGGACAAATAGGATTTTGAATGGAAATAAATGTTAGTTCCCCATAAGGATAGTAAAACGTGTGTGTGTGTGTGTGTGTGTGTGTGTGTGTGTGTGTGTGTGTGTGTGTGTGTGTGTGTGTGTGTGTGTGTGTGTGTGTGTGTGTGTGTGTGTGTGTGTGTGTGTGTGCCAGCCAGCCAGCCAGCGTGCATGCTCAATCAGAAAATTGCGATTCCCATACTGACCAGCCGGTGGCACCAGCCACTTGTTCTTTGAAAGAGAATTCTCAACATTATTATGTCACCACCACTAAGAATGTTTTCACAGACATTTTCAAATGCAGTTTTCTATCTATTATCATTATACCCTGGATTATTGGACACTAAGCCTATATTACAGAGCCCAGTGGTGTTTTGACATTTGTCAGACTGTTGATATGATCTCTCTTAGTAAGTGTCCGTCCCAAATGGCACCCTGTTCCATTTATAGTGCACTAGTTTTGACCAGGGCTCTGGTCAAAAGTAGTGCACTATGTAGGGAACATGGTGGTCGAATTGGGACGCATTCTAAATGCTTCACAATTGAGGAGTAGTTCCAACGTCCTCTGTCTCTCATCCTCTTTTCTAGTATTCCTGGTTCTTCTTCGAGACCATGGCCAAGTCCATGGCCCAGTACCTGCAGGAGGGCAACAGGATCAAGGTTGGCAAATGTTCTATTCTGATGAAGGGTTTATCTTGTGTCCCACATGAAGTACGGTGTACACGCAGGCACACGCCAGCTTTCACTGGCACTCCCTCAGGTGTGTTGTTACGAAGATTCGAGAGTTCTCTGTCTTGTACATGCCAATATTTCTCTGTCGAGTGCCAGGGCGTTTCAGTTCAGTCTCTCTTTCCTCACCGTGAAAATGTGGCAACACATTCTTCCTCATTCGACATGCTTGTGTCTCTTGTGCACCGCACACACACACACACACACCACACTTACACGTTCCCAGAAATGACACTCCACTCCCACACAAGTATTTCTGTTCTCCTTTTTTTTCCCCGGAAAGTTTTTAACTTTTAGTTGAGCTGGTGATGGGGATGCTCCTAGTCATACTCTTATCTTGCCAACAGTTTCTAAACAGTCCCAGTAACATCCAGACTATGGCCTCTACTGCAGCACCTCTAAGATAAACTAAGGTTGCTGAAATAGAGCGCAGTAATAATACAATTGATAGAACGTTCTCTGGCAAAGTTGAGGATGTTACAAGCTGTGCACATTTCAGAGAGTTTAACCTCTTAGCCAGCCTTCTATTGGGAAAGAAACCTGTTTCTCAATGAGTAGAAGCGCACACTTCCTATTAGGTAATATAAGATTGATATATATATGTCGTTTACTTTGGTCTCATTGAACTGAATATGTTTTACCAGATGCCCCGTGCCCAGAGGTTTCCAGACAGTTTCCACCAGGCCCTACAGTCCCTACTACTGTCCATCATGCCTCACATCACCATCCGCCATGTTGAGATTCCCGAGGAGGCCCGCTGTGTCAACCTCAGCCTGGCTGGCTTCATCAAGGTCAGGCCCCCATACACTACAGGCCCCCATACATTACCTGAACCACACAGGACAGAAATAATACCAAATACATTATCGCTGCTCGGGGGGGGGGGGGGGGATTTACTGTTAATATCACAGGAAGTTGGTGGCACCTTAATTGGGAGAGGATGGGCTCCTGGTGATGGCTGGAGCGGAATCAGTGGAATGGTGTCAAATACATCAAACACATGGTTTCCACATGTGTTCGATGCCATTTTGTTCGCTCCGTTCCAGCCGTTATTATGAGCCGTCCTCCCCTCAGCGGCCTGCTGTGGTTGATATTGAAGGTCCAGGTCGAACACCAAACTCCCTTCCGATAGCAACGGTAATGTGTGGTGAACTCCGTGTACTGCAAGTCAAGCACTGTATATGAAAGATGGTCTTGGTGTGCTTAGTTGGTTAGTCCTGGTCTTGGTTAGTCCTCCTAATCTGTGGCCCCCTTCCACAGCGCTGTCTCACCTTCATGAACAGAGGCTTTGGCTTCAGCCTGGTCAACGACTACATGTGTGGCTTCACCCTTAAAGACCCCAAGGTACTGGACAATAGCAACAACCCCTCTTCTCTACCATGTCTGATTATGTATTCTTATTGCAACAGTGGAACAACAACACAGCCCTGTATACAGGCCTCTATTGACAGTACATGTGTTGTGTGTGGCACTGGTAGTCAAATATATGCTTCAGCATATTTGACTAACTGATTAAAATCAACATAACATTTTATGGAAATGTTGATGGAAATCCTCTAATCTTTTTTTATTTTCAGGATGAAAAAATAGTATCTTGTTTGTTTAATCTTGTTTTGTAACGCTGGAGTTGTTTGTTGACCGACAGGTCTTGACCGAGATGAAGTTTGACTTCCTCATGACGGTGTGTAACCACGAGCACTACATCCCGCTTAACCTGCCCATGGCTTTTGGACGCACCAAGCTGCAGAGAGTTCAGGGTAAGCTGCTCTCTCGCCATGCGCCTCTGTCCGGTCAACTCCCTACCTGCATTTGATCCCTGCCACTGCCACACACGTAATCCTGGGAGGCACAAATTAGGCCTTCCTGTTCTGCATTGCTGCTGGTTTTCCTTTGTCCTGGTCACTTAAAGGGACATTTCACCACTTTTCAACCTAATATTCATCCTCAATATCAATTGAAATGTTATTTGTCACATGTGCCAAATACAACAGGTGTAGACCTTACAGTGAAATACTTACTTACAAGCCCTTAACCAACAATGCCGTTTTAAGAGAAATACCTGTTAAGTTAAAAAAAAAAAAAAAAAAAATGGATAAGTAAAAAATGAGAAATAAAAGTAACAAATAATTAAAGAGCAGCGGTAAAATAACAATAGCATGGCTATATATACAGGGGGTACCGGTACGAGTTTGAAAAGTGGTGAACTTTCCCTTTAATGTATCAATTATTGTAACTGTATTGCAAAAACCAGTATACACTACGAAGACCAAAGCTGTGCTCCTATGATCTGTTACATCACCCTCACTTACAAACCACAACCCCCCCCCTCCCCCCGCCACTAATCTGCCTCATTAGTTTGGCCCACTCACCAGTTCACACACAAGTCTATTACAGAGCAGACCATGCGGAGTCCAGCAAAAGGAGGGTTGTAAAAGGAATTCTATGACTGTTTTTCACCCCACCACAGCCATAGTGTGTTCTGATAATACTAATGCATGGTATGTTCATTTAATTTCCTAATTTTTCTCCTCCCTTTTGTTTTGTTTTGCTTGTGGTCGTTAGATTTTATTTCGTACGCGACGGAGATTTTTGGCGCAGTAGGTAGGTGATGCCTCCACAACATCAACCGACACGTTTGCAGTTTGAACGCCAACTGACACCGCACGCCACTAACCAACCCATTTCTGCTAGCCCCGTCTATCCAGGACACTCATTAATTCACTCTTCATGATTGCTAACATCCTCCATACCACCTGCTTTGGCCAATGCTTTGTAGTGGCCTGGAGTTTGTCACACTTCTTGCTGGCTTGGATCGTGGAAATCAAATAAATTTTCTTCTCTTGAATGTTTTGATTGATGATTTCAGACTTGAAAGACGAGGGGAGAGTCTTTCATGCTGCCTCTGCCTGTGGGACTACTGCATTCTTTCTCACTCTCTCTGCCTTCACTTCTCTCTCTCTCTCTGCCTTCTCTCTCTCTGCCTTCACTTCTTTCTCTTTTTCTTTCTCTCACTCTCTGCCTTCACTTCTCTCTCTGCCTTTTTCTCTCCTCTCTCTCTCTCTCTCTTTCTTTCTCTCACTCTCTACCTTCACTTTCTCTCACTCTCTCTCTCTCTTCACTTCTCTCACTCTCTGCCTTCACTTCTCTCTCTGCCTCCTCTCTCTATCTCTCTCTTTCTCTCACTCTCTCTGCATTCACTTCTCTCTATCTCTGCCTTCTCTCTCTGCCTTCTCCTCTCTCTCTGCCTTTTCTCTCTGCCTTCTCTCTCTCTCTTTCTTTCTCTCACTCTCTCTTTCTTTCTCTCACTCTCTCTGCCTTCACTTCTCCCTCTCTGCCTTCTTCTCTCTCTCTCTTTCTTTCTCTCACTCTCTGCCTTCACTTCTCTCTCTCTCTGCCTTCTCTCTCTGCCTTTTCCTCTCTCTCTCGCTCTCTTTCTTTCTCTCTCACACTGCCTTCTCCTCTCTCTCTCTTTCTTTCTCTCTTTCTGCCTTCACTTCTCTCTCTGCATTCTCATCTCTCTCTCTCTCTCTGCCTTCACTTCTCTCTATATCTGCCTTCTCTCTGCCTTCTCTCTCTCTCTCTCTCTCTCTCTCTTTCTCTCTCTCTCTCTCTCTCTGTCTCTGTCTCTCTCTCTCTCTCTGTCTATCATTCCAAATCTCTAGTCTTGTTAGTCCTGTCTGACTGTAGTAAAGCACCATTAACAGTTCAGAGAGAAACTGAGGGGAAATCAGAAAACAACCTGTGTGGGATTATTTAAACACATTTCTTAAACACACAATATTTAATCAATAACACTCACACCTTATATTTTACTGTAGTGGAGAGATGTCTTTGGCCTAAACCCACACATATAGCCTACATCTCTAAACATGTTATATACATTTTTACATTTGATATACACAGGTAACTACCAAAATAATGGAAACACTTAAGTAAATGAGGAATACAAAGTATATTAAAAGCAGGTGCTTCCACACAGGTGTGGTTCCTGAGTTTATCAAGCAATTAGCATCCCATCATGCTCAGGGTCATGTATAAAAATGCTGGGCAGGCCATTATTTTGGCTACCTCGGCTATGCCCCTATAGGATGACAATGCCCCTCTCCACAGGGCACGAGTGGTCACTCAATGGTTTGATGAGCATGAAAACGATGTAAACCAAATGGCATGGCCGTCTCAGTCACCAGATCTCAACCCAATTGAACACTTATGGGAGATTCTGGAGCTGCGCCTGAGACAGCGTTTTCCAACACCATCAACAAAGCACCAAATGATGGAATTTCTCTTGGAAGAATGGTGTCGCATCCCTCCAATAGAGTTCCAGACACTTGTAGAATCAATGCCAAGATGCTTTGAAGCTGCTCTGCCTCGTGGTTTATTTCTTTGGGGTTCATGCTCTCACAGGTTTTTCTCTGATTTCCCTCATTAGAGGTGGTGGTGTTTCTCTCATTTCCCTCATTGGTGGTGGTGTTTCTCTCAATTCCTTCATTAGAGGTGGTGGTGTTTCTCTCATTTCCCTCATTAGAGGTGGTGGTGTTTCTCTCATTTCCTTCAGAGGTGGTGGTGTTTCTCTCACTTCCTTCATTAGAGGTGGTGGTGTTTGTCTGATTTCCCTCATTGGAGGTGGTGGTGTTTCTCTCATTTCCCTCATTAGAGGTGGTGGTGTTTCTCTCATTTCCCTCATTTCAGGTGGTGGTGTTTCTCTCATTTCCCTCATTAGAAGTGGTGGTGTTTGTCTCATTTCCCTCATTGGTGGTGGTGTTTCTCTCATTTCCTTCATTAGAGGTGGTGGTGTTTGTCTGATTTCCCTCATTAGAAGTGGTGTGTTTGGCTCATTTCCCTCATTAGAGGTGGTGGTGTTTCTCTCATTTCCCTCATTTCAGGTGGTGGTGTTTCTCTAATTTCCCTCATTAGAAGTGGTGGTGTTTCTTTCATTTCCCTCATTGGTGGTGGTGTTTCTCTAATTTCCTTCATTAGAGGTGGTGGTGTTTGTCTCATTTCCCTCATTAGAGGTGGTGGTGTTTCTCTCATTTCCCTCATTAGAGGTGGTGGTGTTTCTCTCATTTCCCTCATTAGAGGTGGTGGTGTTTGTCTGATTTCCCTCATTGGAGGTGGTGGTGTTTCTCTGATTTCCCTCATTGGAGGTGGTGGTGTTTGTCTGATTTCCCTCATTGGAGGTGGTGGTGTTTGTCTGATTTCCCTCATTGGAGGTGGTGGTGTTTGTCTGATTTACCTCATTGGAGGTGGTGGTGTTTGTCTGATTTCCCTCATTGGAGGTGGTGGTGTTTGTCTGATTTCCCTCATTGGAGGTGGTAGTGTTTCTCTCATTTCCCTCATTAGAGGTGGTGGTGTTTGTCTGATTTCCCTCATTGGAGGTGGTGGTGTTTCTCTCATTTCCCTCATTAGAGGTGGTGGTGTTTGTCTGATTTCCCTCATTGGAGGTGGTGGTGTTTGTCTGATTTCCCTCATTAGAGGTGGTGGTGTTTCTCTCATTTCCCTCATTAGAGGTGGTGGTTTTTGTCTGATTTCCCTCATTAGAGGTGGTGGTGTTTGTCTGATTTCCCTCATTGGAGGTGGTGGTGTTTGTCTGATTTCCCTCATTAGAGGTGGTGGTGTTTCTCTCATTTCCCTCATTAGAGGTGGTGGTGTTTGTCTGATTTCCCTCATTAGAGGTGGTGGTGTTTGTCTGATTTCCCTCATTAGAGGTGGTGGTGTTTTGTCTAAATTTCCCTCATTGGAGGTGGTGGTTTTTGTCTGATTTCCCTCATTGGAGGTGGTGGTGTTTCTCTCATTTCCCTCATTAGAGGTGGTAGTGTTTGTCTGATTTCCCTCATTAGAGATGGTGGTGTTTGTCTGATTTCCCTCATTAGAGGTGGTGGTGTTTGTCTGATTTCCCTCATTAGAGATGGTGGTGTTTGTCTGATTTCCCTCATTAGAGGTGGTGGTGTTTGTCTGATTTCCCTCATTGGAGGCGGTGGTGTTTGTCTGATTTCCCTCATTAGAGGTGGTGGTGTTTCTCTCATTTCCCTCATTGGAGGTGGTGGTGTTTGTCTGATTTCCCTCATTAGTGGTGGTGGTGTTTGTCTGATTTCCCTCATTAGAGGTGGTGGGTTTCTCTCATTTCCTTCATTAGAGGTGGTGGTGTTTCTCTCATTTCCCTCATTAGAGGTGGTGGTGTTTATTTTATTTCCCTCATTAGAGGTGGTGGTGTTAGTCTGATTTCCCTCATTAGAGGTGGTGGTGTTTCTCTCATTTCCCTCATTGGAGGTGGTGGTGTTTGTCTGATTTCCCTCATTAGAGGTGGTGGTGTTTGTCTGATTTCCCTCATTAGAGGTGGTGGTGTTTCTCTCATTTCCCTCATTAGAGGTGGTGGTGTTTCTCTCATTTCCCTCATTTCAGGTGATGGTGTTTGTCTGATTTCCCTCATTAGAGGTGGTGGTGTTTCTCTCATTTCCTTCATTAGAGGTGGTGGTGTTTGTCTGATTTCCCTCATTAGAGGTGGTGGTGTTTCTCTCATTTCCCTCATTGGAGGTCGTGGTGTTTTGCATTGGAGAAAAAGGTTGCTGAGTCAGTGTGTTCAACATGTGATGTTGTCGCATTCCTCCCTGGAATTTGTCAGACACATCGTTCCATGAGTGAAACAACAGGATATCTACCATGTCACTTGAATGCTACCAGTCAGATTGAAGTCAAAGATGCACCCCTTTATATTACAGCAGGGTAGTCTGCACCTGCTGCTAGTACCCGTATGTGTTTCCTATGTAGTGCCCTTCTTTTCACCGGAGCGCCCTATTCACTATATAATGCACTGCTTTTGGCCAGGGAATAGGGTAGGGTGTGATTTAGGGCATGACCTAACCATGTTGACCTATGACCCCAGATCAGAGCCTGGAGTCTGCGCTGACGGAGGATTACTGTAAGAACCACTTCCTGGTTGGTCTGCTGCTGAGGGAGGTGGCCGAGGCCCTGCAGGGGTCACCAGAGGTCAGACAGCTGGCCGTGGCCGTCCTGAAGAACCTGCTCATCAAACACGCCATGGACGACCGTTACACCCAGTACAAGGTGAGGAGGAGGGGACAGACAGACCAGTACACCAATAGAATATGAGGAGGAGAGACAGACAGACCACTACACCAATACAATATGAGGAGGAGAGACAGACAGACCAGTACACCAATAGAATATGAGGAGGAGAGACAGACAGACCACTACACCAATACAATATGAGGAGGAGAGACAGACAGACTGCTACACCAGTACAAGGTGAGGAGGGGGGAGACAGACAGACAGACTGCTACACCAGTACAAGGTGAGGAGGGGGGAGACAGTCAGACTGCTACACCAGTACAACATGAGGAGGGGGGAGACAGTCAGACTGCTACACCAGTACAACGTGAGGAGGGGGGAGACAGACAGACTGCTACACCAGTACAACATGAGGAGGGGGGAGACAGTCAGACTGCTACACCAGTACAACGTGAGGAGGGGGGAGACAGACAGACTGCTACACCAGTACAACATGAGGAGGGGGGAGACAGTCAGACTGCTACACCAGTACAAGGTGAGGAGAGGGGAGACAGACAGATTGCTACACCAGTACAAGGTGAGGAGGGGGGAGACAGACAGTCAGACTGCTACACCAGTACAAGGTGAGGAGGGGGGAGACAGACAGACTGCTACACCAGTACAATGTGAGGAGGGGGGAGACAGTCAGACTGCTACACCAGTACAAGGTGAGGAGGGGGGAGACAGACAGACTGCTACACCAGTACAAGGTGAGGAGGGGGAGACAGACAGACTGCTACACCAGTACAATGTGAGGAGGGGGGAGACAGACAGACTGCTACACCAGTACAAGGTGAGGAGGGGGGAGACAGTCAGACTGCTACACCAGTACAAGGTGAGGAGGGGGGAGACAGACAGACTGCTACACCAGTACAAGGTGAGGAGGGGGGAGACAGTCAGACTGCTACACCAGTACAATGTGAGGAGGGGGAGACAGACAGACTGCTACACCAGTACAAAGTGAGGAGGGGGGAGACAGACAGACTGCTACACCAGTACAAGGTGAGGAGGGGGGAGACAGTCAGACTGCTACACCAGTACAATGTGAGGAGGGGGAGACAGACAGACTGCTACACCAGTACAAGGTGAGGAGGGGGGAGACAGACAGACTGCTACACCAGTACAAGGTGAGGAGGGGGGAGACAGACAGACTGATACACCAGTACAAGGTGAGGAGAGGGGAGACAGACAGACTGCTACACCAGTACAAGGTGAGGAGGGGGGAGACAGTCAGACTGCTACACCAGTACAATGTGAGGAGGGGGAGACAGACAGACTGCTACACCAGTACAAGGTGAGGAGGGGGGAGACAGTCAGACTGCTACACCAGTACAAGGTGAGGAGGGGGGAGACAGACAGACTGCTACACCAGTACAAGGTGAGGAGGGGGGAGACAGTCAGACTGCTACACCAGTACAAGGTGAGGAGGGGGGAGACAGACAGATTGCTACACCAGTACAAGGTGAGGAGAGGGGAGACAGACAGACTGCTACACCAGTACAAGGTGAGGAGGGGGGAGACAGTCAGACTGCTACACCAGTACAATGTGAGGAGGGGGGAGACAGACAGACTGCTACACCAGTACAATGTGAGGAGGGGGGAGACAGTCAGACTGCTACACCAGTACAATGTGAGGATGGGGAGACAGTCAGACTGCTACACCAGTACAATGTGAGGAGGGGGGAGACAGACAGACTGCTACACCAGTACAATGTGAGGATGGGGAGACAGACAGACTGCTACACCAGTACAATGTGAGGAGGGGGGAGACAGTCAGACTGCTACACCAGTACAAGGTGAGGAGGGGGGAGACAGTCAGACTGCTACACCAGTACAAAGTGAGGAGGGGGGAGACAGTCAGACTGCTACACCAGTACAAGGTGAGGAGGGGGGAGACAGACAGACTGCTACACCAGTACAATGTGAGGAGGGGGGAGACAGTCAGACTGCTACACCAGTACAAGGTGAGGAGGGGGGAGACAGACAGACTGCTACACCAGTACAATGTGAGGAGGGGGGAGACAGACAGACTGCTACACCAGTACAATGTGAGGAGGGGGGAGACAGACAGACTGCTACACCAGTACAATGTGAGGAGGGGGGAGACAGACAGACTGCTACACCAGTACAATGTGAGGAGGGGGGAGACAGTCAGACTGCTACACCAGTACAATGTGAGGAGGGGGGAGACAGACAGACTGCTACACCAGTACAATGTGAGGAGGGGGGAGACAGACAGACTGCTACACCAGTACAATGTGAGGAGGGGGGAGACAGTCAGACTGCTACACCAGTACAAGGTGAGGAGGGGGGAGACAGTCAGACTGCTACACCAGTACAATGTGAGGAGGGGGGAGACAGACAGACTGCTACACCAGTACAATGTGAGGAGGGGGGAGACAGACAGACTGCTACACCAGTACAATGTGAGGAGGGGGGAGACAGACAGACTGCTACACCAGTACAATGTGAGGAGGGGGAGACAGACAGACTGCTACACCAGTACAACATGAGGAGGGGGGAGACAGACAGACTGCTACACCAGTACAATGTGAGGAGGGGGGAGACAGACAGACTGCTACACCAGTACAAGGTGAGGAGGGGGGAGACAGACAGACTGCTACACCAGTACAATGTGAGGAGGGGGAGACAGACAGACTGCTACACCAGTACAACGTGAGGAGGGGGGAGACAGACAGACTGCTACACCAGTACAATGTGAGGAGGGGGGAGACAGACAGACTGCTACACCAGTACAACGTGAGGAGGGGGGAGACAGTCAGACTGCTACACCAGTACAATGTGAGGAGGGGGAGACAGACAGACTGCTACACCAGTACAACGTGAGGAGGGGGGAGACAGACAGACTGCTACACCAGTACAATGTGAGGAGGGGGGAGACAGACAGACTGCTACACCAGTACAACGTGAGGAGGGGGGAGACAGACAGACTGCTACACCAGTACAATGTGAGGAGGGGGAGACAGACAGACTGCTACACCAGTACAACGTGAGGAGGGGGGAGACAGACAGACTGCTACACCAGTACAATGTGAGGAGGGGGAGACAGACAGACTGCTACACCAGTACAACGTGAGGAGGGGGGAGACAGTCAGACTGCTACACCAGTACAAGGTGAGGAGGGGGGAGACAGACAGACTGCTACACCAGTACAAGGTGAGGAGGGGGGAGACAGACAGACTGCTACACCAGTACAAGGTGAGGAGGGGGGAGACAGTCAGACTGCTACACCAGTACAACGTGAGGAGGGGGGAGACAGACAGACTGCTACACCAGTACAATGTGAGGAGGGGGGAGACAGACAGACTGCTACACCAGTACAAGGTGAGGAGGGGGGAGACAGACAGACTGCTACACCAGTACAAGGTGAGGAGAGGGGAGACAGACAGACTGCTACACCAGTACAAGGTGAGGAGGGGGGAGACAGTCAGACTGCTACACCAGTACAAGGTGAGGAGGGGGAGACAGACAGACTGCTACACCAGTACAAGGTGAGGAGGGGGAGACAGACAGACAGACTGCTACACCAGTACAAGGTGAGGAGGGGGGAGACAGTCAGACTGCTACACCAGTACAACATGAGGAGGGGGGAGACAGTCAGACTGCTACACCAGTACAACGTGAGGAGGGGGGAGACAGACAGACTGCTACACCAGTACAACATGAGGAGGGGGAGACAGTCAGACTGCTACACCAGTACAACGTGAGGAGGGGGGAGACAGACAGACTGCTACACCAGTACAACATGAGAAGGGGGGAGACAGTCAGACTGCTACACCAGTACAAGGTGAGGAGAGGGGAGACAGACAGATTGCTACATCAGTACAAGGTGAGGAGGGGGGAGACAGACAGTCAGACTGCTACACCAGTACAAGGTGAGGAGGGGGGAGACAGACAGACTGCTACACCAGTACAATGTGAGGAGGGGGGAGACAGTCAGACTGCTACACCAGTACAAGGTGAGGAGGGGGGAGACAGACAGACTGCTACACCCAGTACAAGGTGAGGAGGGGGAGACAGTCAGAGCTACACCAGTACAATGTGAGAGGGGAGAAGACAGACTGCTACCCCAGTACAAAGTGAGGAGGGGGAGACAGACAGACTGCTACACCAGTACAAGGTGAGGAGGGGGGAGACGTCAGACTGCTACACCAGTACAATGTGAGGAGGGGGAGACAGACAGACTGCTACACCAGTACAAGGTGAGGAGGGGGAGACAGACAGACTGCTACACCAGTACAAGGTGAGGAGGGGGAGACAGACAGACTGATACACAGTACAAGGTGAGGAGAGGGGAGACAGACAGACTGCTACACCAGTACAAGGTGAGGAGGGGGGAGACAGTCAGACTGCTACACCAGTACAATGTGAGGAGGGAGACAGACAGACTGCTACACCAGTACAAGGTGAGGATGGGAGGACAGTCAGACTGCTACACACAGTAATGTGAGGAGGGGGGAGACAGACAGAACTGCTACACCAGTACAATGTGAGGAGGG
Organism: Salvelinus namaycush; assembly: GCF_016432855.1. Lineage (NCBI taxonomy): Eukaryota > Metazoa > Chordata > Actinopteri > Salmoniformes > Salmonidae > Salvelinus > Salvelinus namaycush. The sequence continues at coordinate 14,755,171 of NC_052312.1, forward strand.
GGAGACAGACAGACTGCTACACCGTTACAAGTGAGGAGGGGGGGAACAGTCAGACTGCTACACCAGTACAAGGTGAGGAGGGGGGAGACAGACAGACTGCTACACCAGTACAATGTGAGGAGGGGGGAGACAGTCAGACTGCTACACCAGTTACAATGGAGGAGGGGGGAGACAGTCAGACTGCTACACCAGTACAAGTGAGGAGGGGGGAGACAGACAGACTGCTACACAGTACAAGGTGAGGAGGGGGAGACAGCAGACTGCTACACCAGTACAATGTGAGGAGGGGGAGACAGACAGACTGCACACCAGTACAAGTGAGGAGGGGGGAGACAGTCAGACTGCTACACCAGTACAAGTGAGGAGGGGAGACAGACAGACTGCTACACCAGTACAAGTGAGGAGGGGGGAGACAGACAGACTGCTACACCAGTACAATGTGAGGAGGGGAGACAGACAGACTGCTACACCAGTACAAAGTGAGGAGGGGGGAGACAGCAGACTGCTACACCAGTACAAGGTGAGGAGGGGGAGACAGTCAGACTGCTACAACCAGTACAAAGTGAGGAGGGGGAGACAGTCAGACTGCTACACCAGTACAATGTGAGGAGGGGAGACAGCAGACTGCTACACCAGTACAAGAGTGAGGAGGGGGAGACAGACAGACTGTACACCAGTACAATGGAGGAGGGGGGAGACAGACAGACTGCTACACCAGTACAATGTGAGGAGGGGGGAGACAGACAGACTGCTACACCAGTACAATGTGAGGAGGGGGGAGACAGACAGACAGCGTACACCAGTACAATGTGAGGAGGGGGAGACAGACAGACTGCTACACAGTACAATGTGAGGAGGGGGGAGCAGACAGACTGCTACACCAGTACAAATGTGAGGAGGGGGAGACAGACAGACTGCTACACCAGTACAATGGTGAGGAGGGGGGAGACAGACAGACGCTACACCAGTACAATGTGAGGAGGGGGAGACAGCAGACTGCTACACCAGACACAGTGAGAGGGGGGAGGGGGAGAGAGCAGACAGACTGCTACACCAGTACAATGGGAGAGGGGGAGACAGAAGACTGCTACACAGTACATGTGAGGAGGGGGGAGACAGTCAGACTGCTACACCAGTACAAGTGAGAGGGGGGGACAGCAGACTGCTACACCAGTACAATGTGAGGAGGGGGGAGACAGACAGACTGCTACACCAGTACAATGTGAGGAGGGGGGAGACAGTCAGACTGCTACACCAGTACATGTGAGGAGGGGGAGACAGACAGACTGCTACACCAGTACAATGTGAGGAGGGGGGAGACAGACAGACTGCTACACCGTACAATGTGAGGAGGGGGGAGACAGACAGACTGCTACACCAGTACAATGTGAGGAGGGGAGACAGAAGACTGCTACACCAGTACAAGTGAGGAGGGGGGAAACAGACAGACTGCTACACCAGTACAAGGTGGGAGGAGGGGAGGACAGTCAGACTGCTACACCAGTACAAGTGAGGAGGGGGAGACAGACAGACTGCTACAACAGTACATGTGAGGAGGGGGGAGACAGTCAGACTGCTACACCAGTACAATGTGAGGAGGGGAGACAGTCAGACTGCTACACCAGTACAATGTGAGGAGGGGGGAGACAGACAGACTGCTACACCAGTACAATGTGAGGATGGGGAGACAGACAGACTGCTACACCAGTACAATGTGAGGAGGGGGAGACAGTCAGACTGCTACACCATACAAGGTGAGGAGGGGGGAGACCGTACAGACTGCTACACCAGTACACATGAGGAGGGGGGAGACAACAGACTGCTACACCAGTACAACGTGAGGAGGGGGGAGACAGACAGACTGTACACCAGTACAACATGAGGAGGGGGGAGACAGACAGACTGCTACACCAGTACAGTGAGGAGGGGGGAGACAGACAGACTGCTACACCAGTAACATGAGGAGGGGAGACAGCAGACTGCTACACCAGTACAAGGTGAGGAGAGGGGAGACAGACAGATGCTACACAAGTACAAGGTGATGTGAGGAGGGGGGAGACAGACATCAGACTGCTACACCAGTACAAGGTGAGGAGGGGGAGACAGACAGACTGCTACACCAGTACAATGTGAGGAGGGGGGAGACAGTCAGACTGCTACACCAGTACAAGGTGAGGAGGGGGGAGACAGACAGACTGACTACACCAGGTACAAGGTGAGGAGGGGGGAGACAGTCAGACTGCTACACCAGTACAATGTGAGGAGGGGGAGACAGACAGACTGCTACACCAGTACAAGGTGAGGAGGGGGGAGACAGACAGACTGCTACACCAGTACAATGTGAGGAGGGGGGAGACAGTCAGACTGCTACACCAGTACAATGTGAGGAGGGGGAGACAGACAGACTGCTACACAGTAACAAGTGAGGAGGGGGGAGACAGACAGACTGCACACACCAGTACAAGTGAGGAGGGGGAGGACAGACAGACTGATACTACAGTACAGTGAGGAGAGGGGAGACAGACAGACTGCTACACCAGTACAAGTGAGGAGGGGGGGACAGTCAGACTGCTACACCAGTACAATGTGAGGAGGGGGAGACAGACAGACTGCTACACCAGTACAAGGTGAGGAGGGGGGAGACAGTCAGACTGCTACACCAGTACAAGGGAGGAGGGGGGAGACAGACAGACTGCTACACCCGTACAATGTGAGGAGGGGGGAGACAGCAGACTGCTACACCAGTACAAGGTGAGGAGGGGGAGACAGACAGACTGCTACACCTACAATGTGAGGAGAGGGGAGACAGACAGACTGCTACACCAGTACAAGGAGTGAGGAGGGGGGAGACAGTCAGACTGCTACACCAGTACAAAGTGAGGAGGGGGGAGACAGCAGACGCTACACACAGTACAATGTGAGGAGGGGGGAGACAGACAGAACTGCTACACCGTACAATGTGAGGAGGGGGAGACAGTCAGACTGCTACACCAGTACAATGTGAGGAGGGGAGACAGCACAGACTGCTACACCAGTACAAGTGAGAGGGGGGAGACAGACAGACTGCTACACCAGTACAATGGAGGAGGAGGGACAGACGACTGTACACCAGTACAAAGTAGGAGGGGGGAGACGCAGACTGCTACACCGTACAAGTGAGGAGGGGGAGACAGTCAGACTGCTACACCAGTACAAGGTGAGGAGGGGGGAGACAGTCAGACTGCTACACCAGTACAAGGTGAGGAGGGGGGAGACAGACAGACTGCTACACCAGTACAATGTGAGGAGGGGGGAGACAGAGACAGATGCTACACCAGTACAAGGTGAGGAGGGGGAGACAGACAGACTGCTACACCAGTACAATGTGAGGAGGGGGAGACAGACAGACTGCTACACCAGTACAATGTGAGGAGGGGGGAGACAGACAGACTGCTACACCAGTACAAGTGAGGAGGGGGAGACAGACAGACTGCTACACCAGTACAAGTGAGGAGGGGGAGACAGACAGACTGCTACACCAGTACAAGGTGAGGAGGGGGGAGACAACAGACTGCTACACCAGTACAATGTGAGGAGGGGGGAGACAGTCAGACTGCTACACCAGTACAATGTGAGGAGGGGGAGACAGACAGACTGCTACACCAGTACAATGTGAGAGGGGGGAGACAGACAGACTGCTACCCACAGTACAATGTGGAGGAGGGGGGAGACAGACAGACTGCTACACCAGTACAATGTGAGGAGGGGGGAGACAGACAGACTGCACACCAGTACAAGTGAGGGAGGGAGAGGAGAGACCAGAGGAGCTAGACAAGACTGCTACACCAGTACAATGTGAGGAGGGGGGAGACAGTCAGACTGCTACACCAGTACAAGGTGAGGAGGGGGGAGACAGAAGACTGCTACCCAGTACAAGTGAGGAGGGGGGAGACAGACAGACGCTACACCAGTACAATGTGAGGAGGGGGGAGACAGACAGACTGCTACCACCAGTACAATGTGAGGAGGGGGAGACAGACAGACTGCTACACAGTACAGTGAGGAGGGGGAGACAGACAGACTGCTACACCAGTACAAGTGGGAGGGGGGAGGCAGACAGACTGCTACACCAGTACAATGTGGGAGGAGAGAGGGGAGACAGACAGGACTGCTACACCAGTAAAAGGTGAGGAGGGGGGAGACAGACAGACTGCTACACCAGTACAAGGTAGGAGGGGAGACAGTCAGACTGCTACACCAGTACAAAGTGAGGAGGGGGGAGACAGTCAGACTGCTACACCAGTACAAGAGTGAGGAGGGGGAGACAGACAGACTGCTACACCAGTACAATGGTGAGGAGGGGGAGACAGACAGACTGCTACACCAGTACACAATGTGAGGAGGGGGGAGACAGTCAGACTGCTACACCAGTACAATGTGAGGGGGGGAGACAGACAGACTGGACACCAGTACAAAGTGAGGAGGGGGGAGACAGACAGACTGTACACCAGTACAGGTGAGGAGGGGGAGACAGACAGACTGCGTACACCAGTACAAGGTGAGGAGGGGGAGACAGCAGACTGCTACACCAGTACAAATGTGAGGGAGGGGAGACAGTCAGACTGCTACACCAGTACAAGTGAGGAGGGGAGACAGATCAGACTGCTACACCAGTACAAGGTGAGGAGGGGGAGACAGACAGACTGCTACACCAGTACAATGTGAGAGGGGGAGACAGACAGACGCTACACCAGTACAAGTGAGGAGGGGTGAGACAGTCAGAACTGCTACACCAGTACAAGGTGAGGAGGGGGGAGACAGTCAAGACTGCTACACCAGTACAACATGAGGAGGGGGGAGACAACAGACTGACTACACCGTACAAGTGAGGAGGGGGAGACAGACAGGAATTCACCAGTACAATGTGGAGGAGGGGACAGTCAGGACTGCTACACCAGTACAAGTGAGGAGGGGGGAGACAGACAGACTGAACACCAGTACAAAGTGAGGAGGGGGAGACAGTCAGACTGCTACACCAGTACAAGGTGAGGGGGGGAGACAGACAGATTGCTACCCAGTACAAGGTAGGAGGGGGGAGACAGCAGACTGCTACACCAGTAAAGGTGAGGAGGGGGAGACAGACAGACTGCTACACCAGTACAATGTGAGGAGGGGGGAGACAGCAGACTGCTACTAACCAGTACAAGGTGAGGAGGGGGAGACAGACAGACTGTACACCAGTACAAGGTGAGGAGGGGGGGAGACAGCAGACTGCTACACCAGTACAATGTGAGGGGGGAGACAGGACAGACTGCTACACCCAGTACAAAGTGACAGGAGGGGGAGACAGACAGACTGCTACACCAGTACAAGTGAGGAGGGGGGAGACAGTCAGGAACTGCTACATCAAGCTACAACCATAGGAGCGAGGGGAGACAGACAGGGGACTGCTACACCAGTACAGGTTGAGGAGGGGGGAGACAGACAGACTGCTACACCAGTTACAAGGATGAGGAGGGGGAGACAGACAGATGATACACCAGTACAAGGTGAGGAGAGGGGAGACAGACAGACTGCTACACCAGTACAAGGTGAGGAGGGGGGAGACAGTCAGACTGCTACACCAGTACAATGTGAGGAGGGGAGACAGACAGACTGCTACCACCAGTACAAGGTGAGGAGGGGGGAGACAGTCAGACTGCTTACACCAGTACAAGGTGAGGAGGGGGGAGACAGACAGACTGCTACACCAGTACAAGGTGAGGAGGGGGGAGACAGTCAGACTGCTACACCAGTACAAGGTGAGGAGGGGGGAGACAGGACAGATTGCTACACCAGTACAAGGTGAGGAGAGGGGAGACAGACAGACTGCTACACCAGTACAAGGTGAGGAGGGGGGGAGACAGTCAGACTGCTACACCAGTACAATGTGAGGAGGGGGGAGACAGTACAGACTGCTACACCAGTACAATGTGAGGAGGGGGGAGACAGTCAGACTGCTACACCAGTACAATGTGAGGATGGGGAGACAGTCAGACTGCTACACCAGTACAATGTGAGGAGGGGGGAGACAGACAGACTGCTACACCAGTACAATTTGAGGATGGGGAGACAGACAGACTGCTACACCAGTACAATGTGAGGAGGGGGGAGACAGTCAGACTGCTACACCAGTACAAGGGAGGAGGGGGGAGACAGTCAGACTGCTACACCAGTACAAAGTGAGGAGGGGGAGACAGTCAGACTGCTACACCAGTACAAGGTGAGGAGGGGGGAGGACAGACAGACTGCTACACCAGTACAAGTGAGGAGGGGGGAGACAGTCAGACTGCTACACCAGTACAAGGTGAGGAGGGGGAGACAGACAGACTGCTACACCAGTACAATGTGAGGAGGGGGGAGACAGACAGACTGCTACACCAGTACAATGTGAGGAGGGGGGAGACAGACAGACTGCTACACCAGTACAATGTGAGGAGGGGGGAGACAGACAGACTGCTACACCAGTACAATGTGAGGAGGGGGGAGACAGTCAGACTGCTACACAGTACAATGTGAGGAGGGGGGAGACAGACAGACTGCTACACCAGTACAATGTGAGGAGGGGGGAGACAGTCAGACTGCTACACCAGTACAATGTGAGGAGGGGGGAGACAGACAGACTGCTACAACCAGTACAATGTGAGGAGGGGGGAGACGACAGACTGCTACACCAGTACAATGTGAGGAGGGGGAGACAGACAGACTGCTACACCAGTACAATGTGAGGAGGGGGGAGACAGACAGACTGCTACACCCGTACAATGTGAGGAGGGGGAGACAGACAGGACTGCTACACCAGTACAATGTGAGGAGGGGGGAGACAGTACAGACTGCTACACCAGTACAATGTGAGGAGGGGGGGAGACAGTCAGACTGCTACACCAGTACAATGTGAGGATGGGGGAGACAGGACAGACTGCTACACCAGTACAATGTGAGGAGGGGGGAGACAGACAGACTGCTACACCAGTACAATGTGAGGAGGGGGGAGACAGACAGACTGCTACACCAGTCCAATGTTGAGGAGGGGGGAGACAGACAGACTGCTACACCAGTTACAAAGTGAGGAGGGGGGAGACAGACAGACTGCTGACACCAGTACAAGGTGAGGAGGGAGGGAGACAGACAGACTGCTACACCAGTACACTGTGAGGAGGGGGGAGACAGACAGACTGCTACACCAGTACAAGGTGAGGAGGGGGGAGACAGACATACTGCTACACCAGTACAATGTGAGGAGGGGGGAGACAGTCAGCCTGCTACACCAGTACAAAGTGAGGAGGGGGGAGACAGTCAGACTGCTACACCAGTACAAGGTGAGGAGGGGGGAGACAGACAGACTGCTACACCAGTACAATGTGAGGAGGGGGGAGACAGACAGACTGCTACACCAGTACAATGTGAGGAGGGGGGAGACAGTCAGACTGCTACACCAGTACAATGTGAGGAGGGGGAGACAGACAGACTGCTACACCAGTACAAAGTGAGGAGGGGGGAGACAGACAGACTGATACACCAGTACAAGGTGAGGAGAGGGGAGACAGACAGACTGCTACACCAGTACAAGGTGAGGAGGGGGGAGACAGACAGACTGCTACACCAGTACAATGTGAGGATGGGGAGACAGTCAGACTGCTACACCAGTACAAGGTGAGGAGGGGGGAGACAGACAGACTGCTACACCAGTACAAGGTGAGGAGGGGGGAGACAGTCAGACTGCTACACCAGTACAAGGTGAGGAGGGGGGAGACAGACAGACTGCTACACCAGTACAATGTGAGGAGGGGGGAGACAGTCAGACTGCTACACCAGTACAAGGTGAGGAGGGGGGAGACAGACAGACTGCTACACCAGTACAATGTGAGGAGGGGGGAGACAGACAGACTGCTACACCAGTACAATGTGAGGAGGGGGGGAGACAGACAGACTGCTACACCAGTACAATGTGAGGAGGGGGGAGACAGACAGACTGCTACACCAGTACAATGTGAGGAGGGGGGAGACAGTCAGACTGCTACACCAGTACAATGTGAGGAGGGGGGAGACAGACAGACTGCTACACCAGTACAATGTGAGGAGGGGGGAGACAGTCAGACTGCTACACCAGTACAATGTGAGGAGGGGGGAGACAGACAGACTGCTACACCAGTACAATGTGAGGAGGGGGGAGACAGACAGACTGCTACACCAGTACAATGTGAGGAGGGGGGAGACAGACAGACTGCTACACCAGTACAATGTGAGGAGGGGGGGAGACAGACAGACTGCTACACCAGTACAATGTGAGGAGGGGGGAGACAGACAGACTGCTACACCAGTACAATGTGAGGAGGGGGGAGACAGTCAGACTGCTACACCAGTACAATGTGAGGAGGGGGGAGACAGACAGACTGCTACACCAGTACAATGTGAGGAGGGGGGAGACAGACAGACTGCTACACCAGTACAATGTGAGGAGGGGGGAGACAGACAGACTGCTACACCAGTACAATGTGAGGAGGGGGGAGACAGACAGACTGCTACACCAGTACAAAGTGAGGAGGGGGGAGACAGACAGACTGCTACACCAGTACAAGGTGAGGAGGGGGGAGACAGACAGACTGCTACACCAGTACAATGTGAGGAGGGGGGAGACAGACAGACTGCTACACCAGTACAAGGTGAGGAGGGGGGAGACAGACAGACTGCTACACCAGTACAATGTGAGGAGGGGGGAGACAGTCAGACTGCTACACCAGTACAAAGTGAGGAGGGGGGAGACAGTCAGACTGCTACACCAGTACAAGGTGAGGAGGGGGGAGACAGACAGACTGCTACACCAGTACAATGTGAGGAGGGGGGAGACAGACAGACTGCTACACCAGTACAATGTGAGGAGGGGGGAGACAGTCAGACTGCTACACCAGTACAATGTGAGGAGGGGGAGACAGACAGACTGCTACACCAGTACAAAGTGAGGAGGGGGGAGACAGACAGACTGATACACCAGTACAAGGTGAGGAGAGGGGAGACAGACAGACTGCTACACCAGTACAAGGTGAGGAGGGGGGAGACAGACAGACTGCTACACCAGTACAATGTGAGGATGGGGAGACAGTCAGACTGCTACACCAGTACAAGGTGAGGAGGGGGAGACAGACAGACTGCTACACCAGTACAAGGTGAGGAGGGGGGAGACAGTCAGACTGCTACACCAGTACAATGTGAGGAGGGGGAGACAGACAGACTACTACACCAGTACAAAGTGAGGAGGGGGGAGACAGACAGACTGATACACCAGTACAAGGTGAGGAGAGGGGAGACAGACAGACTGCTACACCAGTACAAGGTGAGGAGGGGGGAGACAGACAGACTGCTACACCAGTACAATGTGAGGATGGGGAGACAGTCAGACTGCTACACCAGTACAAAGTGAGGAGGGGGGAGACAGACAGACTGCTACACCAGTACAATGTGAGGATGGGGAGACAGTCAGACTGCTACACCAGTACAAGGTGAGGAGGGGGGAGACAGTTAGACTGCTACACCAGTACAACGTGAGGAGGGGGGAGACAGACAGACTGCTACACCAGTACAATGTGAGGATGGGGAGACAGTCAGACTGCTACACCAGTACAATGTGAGGATGGGGAGACAGTCAGACTGCTACACCAGTACAAGGTGAGGAGGGGGGAGACAGTCAGACTGCTACACCAGTACAAGGTGAGGAGGGGGAGACAGACAGACTGCTACACCAGTACAAGGTGAGGAGGGGGGAGACAGTCAGACTGCTACACCAGTACAAGGTGAGGAGGGGGGAGACAGTCAGACTGCTACACCAGTACAAGGTGAGGAGGGGGGAGACAGACAGACTGCTACACCAGTACAATGTGAGGAGGGGGGAGACAGACAGACTGCTACACCAGTACAAGGTGAGGAGGGGGGAGACAGACAGACTGCTACACCAGTACAAGGTGAGGAGGGGGGAGACAGTCAGACTGCTACACCAGTACAAGGTGAGGAGGGGGGAGACAGTCAGACTGCTACACCAGTACAATGTGAGGAGGGGGGAGACAGTCAGACTGCTACACCAGTACAAGGTGAGGAGGGGGAGACAGACAGTCAGACTGCTACACCAGTACAATGTGAGGAGGGGGGAGACAGACAGACTGCTACACCAGTACAATGTGAGGAGGGGGGAGACAGACAGACTGCTACACCAGTACAATGTGAGGAGGGGGAGACAGACAGACTGCTACACCAGTACAACATGAGGAGGGGGGAGACAGACAGACTGCTACACCAGTACAATGTGAGGAGGGGGGAGACAGACAGACTGCTACACCAGTACAAGGTGAGGAGGGGGGAGACAGACAGACTGCTACACCAGTACAATGTGAGGAGGGGGAGACAGACAGACTGCTACACCAGTACAACGTGAGGAGGGGGGAGACAGACAGACTGCTACACCAGTACAATGTGAGGAGGGGGGAGACAGACAGACTGCTACACCAGTACAACGTGAGGAGGGGGGAGACAGTCAGACTGCTACACCAGTACAATGTGAGGAGGGGGAGACAGACAGACTGCTACACCAGTACAACGTGAGGAGGGGGGAGACAGACAGACTGCTACACCAGTACAATGTGAGGAGGGGGGAGACAGACAGACTGCTACACCAGTACAACGTGAGGAGGGGGGAGACAGACAGACTGCTACACCAGTACAATGTGAGGAGGGGGAGACAGACAGACTGCTACACCAGTACAACGTGAGGAGGGGGGAGACAGACAGACTGCTACACCAGTACAATGTGAGGAGGGGGAGACAGACAGACTGCTACACCAGTACAACGTGAGGAGGGGGGAGACAGTCAGACTGCTACACCAGTACAAGGTGAGGAGGGGGGAGACAGACAGACTGCTACACCAGTACAAGGTGAGGAGGGGGGAGACAGACAGACTGCTACACCAGTACAAGGTGAGGAGGGGGGAGACAGTCAGACTGCTACACCAGTACAACGTGAGGAGGGGGGAGACAGACAGAATGCTACACCAGTACAATGTGAGGAGGGGGGAGACAGACAGACTGCTACACCAATACAAGGTGAGGAGGGGGGAGACAGACAGACTGCTACACCAGTACAAGGTGAGGAGAGGGGAGACAGACAGACTGCTACACCAGTACAAGGTGAGGAGGGGGGAGACAGTCAGACTGCTACACCAGTACAAGGTGAGGAGGGGGGAGACAGACAGACTGCTACACCAGTACAAGGTGAGGAGGGGGAGACAGACAGACTGCTACACCAGTACAAGGTGAGGAGGGGGGAGACAGTCAGACTGCTACACCAGTACAAGGTGAGGAGGGGGGAGACAGACAGACTGCTACACCAGTACAAGGTGAGGAGGGGGGAGACAGTCAGACTGCTACACCAGTACAAGGTGAGGAGGGGGGAGACAGACAGACTGCTACACCAGTACAATGTGAGGAGGGGGGAGACAGACAGACTGCTACACCAGTACAAGGTGAGGAGGGGGGAGACAGACAGACTGCTACACCAGTACAAGGTGAGGAGGGGGGAGACAGACAGACTGCTACACCAGTACAAGGTGAGGAGGGGGGAGACAGACAGACTGCTACACCAGTACAAGGTGAGGAGAGGGGAGACAGACAGACTGCTACACCAGTACAAGGTGAGGAGGGGGGAGACAGTCAGACTGCTACACCAGTACAAGGTGAGGAGGGGGGAGACAGACAGACTGCTACACCAGTACAAGGTGAGGAGAGGGGAGACAGACAGTCAGACTGCTACACCAGTACAAGGTGAGGAGAGGGGAGACAGACAGTCAGACTGCTACACCAGTACAAGGTGAGGAGGGGGGAGACAGACAGACTGCTACACCAGTACAAGGTGAGGAGGGGGGAGACAGTCAGACTGCTACACCAGTACAAGGTGAGGAGGGGGGAGACAGTCAGACTGCTACACCAGTACAAGGTGAGGAGGGGGGAGACAGACAGACTGCTACACCAGTACAATGTGAGGATGGGGAGACAGACAGACTGCTACACCAGTACAAGGTGAGGAGGGGGGAGACAGACAGACTGCTACACCAGTACAATGTGAGGAGGGGGGAGACAGTCAGACTGCTACACCAGTACAATGTGAGGAGGGGGGAGACAGACAGACTGCTACAC